>NC_081415.1:115632659-115932659 GCF_030272615.1 Cryptomeria japonica | reverse complement strand
AATTCTCTAGCCCCACAGAATAGCATCTTGGAATTAGATGTAGGGAAGTTGGTAGTTCCAGGGGTATTCATGGACATGGATCTATTGACTCAAATTGCACATAGTTATAATCCAGTCACAAGAAGCATTAGGGACATAAATGGAAAAGCCCTTATTGAAATCAATAATGAAGAGTTCAGAAGTGCTTTTGCACTCAATGAGTTTACAAATTTTCTGGAACCCATTAATTTTAAATCATTAGCTCAAGTATATAGTGCACAGAGGAATCACCTTAGGAGTGGGCCTCTTAAGGAACTTTTTGTCAAGATAGGTGGGTTGACAGTTGTAGGACCCAACACTAAAGAGCCCTTCTCATTGAATTTATTTACCCTTAGGGCTAAGGGAATGTATTGGTCACTCTACCAGATTTTGGGAGAAGATGCTGAGGCAAATATGCCCAATCACTACTTGCTAATGATTGCTTAGATTTTGAATCCTTCCCTTGCAGTAACATTTGATTATGCTTATTTCATTACTGATGCTATCCATGGAGGGTTAGTAGGAATAAAAAATGGGAAGGTGGATAGACCTTTCGGATGGTATTCACTCCTCATGCATCTATTTTTGTTCAAAGGTGGTGATTAGTTTACCAATGGATTGGACCTCATAAAAGAGAAAGAGGGAGAAAACATGCCAGTGCAACTATGGAGTACTATGTTGTCATGGGAAAGAGAGGATGCCAGTTTCTTAAAATTGGATAAATATTTTGCATCCAAGATTAGGACTCTCCTCTGCTCAGAAAACCTAAGAATCCCCAAGGTTCTTTTGGAATTTGTTAGACCAAAAGAATTTGTAGAAAGTATAAAGATTGTTCATAATTGGGGCGACATTTATCTATACCCAGTCTCAACATTTTTCAGATTTTTTGGTTTTAGAGACACTCCATTCTTGTTTCCCTATTAGGTCCCTCTCAAAGTGGGAATTGCAGAAGTCCTCAGACAAATTGGTAGTGTACAAGAGGCAGAGCTGACAGGCAGGGGTAAAGGGACTATTTTCCCTACGGTTACCATAGCCCATCAATTTATAATAACCAAGGGAGGTTGGAACTGTTTTGAAGGCTTTCTCAAACCTTATCATTTTTCAATTGCAGTATCCAGGTGTGTTGATCCAGAAGACTTCTTCAATGGCATGTTTAGAAAGAGAGCAGTGTGCAGAGGTAGACCCCATCAATTTCAGTTTCCTAAAAACCTAATTAGAAATGAGCTTGATCTAGATGAGCAGGAGTTGAGGAAGGAAAAATGGGTGGTTTATAAGAAAGCCTTAGACTTTGTACATCAGTTTGATGCCAGCTATGACCCATTGTCTAGATTTTTCCCATTTGAGGAGAAAATAAAGTTTTTAATTATTTGCTTTGAGGATGTGATGCAGACCCTAAAGGAAAAGAGGGAAGTTGTGATTAAATGCAACCCTAAAAAGGTAAAAATGATTCTAAGTAGGTCTGCCTCCACCAAAGCAATCCTTCCTGGTGATTATACACTGCACAAAAAATCTAGTTATAGTGTGCTAATGCCTACAACAGGGGAGCCCTCTACCTCCAAAGGAAAGAGGATGATACAAGATGTCATTGACATCCAAGAGAGCCCTAAGAAGCAGAGGGTAGGAAAAGAAATACAATCTGATACACCTTTGTACTCTCCATCCCAATCCCCTATTCACATAGCAGATGAACAAGCAGTAGCTGAGCAGCTAATATAGTTAGGCGGTCTAGGAGAAATTGCCTATACATATGATGAAGTAGAGGAAGGTATGCTAGAAGAACCCATTGCTGCTGAAATGAACATTTCTACCACTGAACTTGAAGGCCAAGAGTGGGATCCTAAGATAAAGCAGGCTAGTGATGACTTCTTGGCTGACAACAATTTTGTCACATGAGGAGCATTTATGCAGTTTGTATGGAAACAAAATATAGATAAATATAAGGCAAGATGTGAGAAGAGAAAAGGGGAGCAGCCTAACAAAGATCCAGCTCTGGTAGAGGAGGAAATAAAACAAGAAATGATGGAAGAATTTAAGACCATCACTCCTGAGCAAGGAAGAGATATGGTGGCACAAGCTGGAGTGCTTATTCTCCCTGAGTAGGACATAGCAGATGCCCTGGTTCTAGAGGTAGTGAGGAAAGAACCTAAGCCCATGGAGGGAATTACTTTCAGCAAGGATAATGTTGCACTCATCATATGGTCTCTCAAGAGAGACAAAAATAAGAGAAGCAAAGATACCCCAGGGTCAAGCTACCTTGGTGGGATGATAGTGAAGAGAGTACAGAACATAGGGGTGGTAGAAGCTGCTAGCACTGTACTAGAGACTACAAACTTTAGTGTTGTAGTAGAAGAAAAGGAAGCCAAGGAAAAGGAAGATCTCCAAGTCAAGTTGGAGACAATTTTGAAGGCTTATAACAGTGTTAAGGAGGAGGTAAGAGGTAAGGATAGCATCATTGCTAAGTTGCAGAGCTAGTTGACAGGATAGTACCATCAAGGTGAGTCTTCAACACTGATGATCTCCTCCTCTCTTGCAAGACCTCCAGCTAGCAGACCCATCATTGAGTTCCCACCATCTCCAACACCTTCCAACTCCCAAATGATTGAGATTACTCCTCAAGAGCTAGAGAATTTGAAAGAGGCTCAGGCCTTGTATGCCAAGAAATATGAGGAAAGACTAAGGGCTACTATTTCAAGGTTTGCAAATACAATGAATTCTTTGCTACTATATAATAATATAAGTAAGGTTTTGGATATGTGGAATGAGCTCAATGGAGATAAGGCCATTTTGACACCTATTTTTGACAAGTGGAGGCCTAGAGAGCAGGACTTGGAGCTTATTTATGCATCTTATCATGAAGTAGGGGCCAATCCTATCATCAAATCCACTTGTGACACCACCAAAGACCTAGTAAAATTAGCATAAGGGGTGGATAATGCTGATAGAAAAATTAACTTGTACAAAAAGGAGTATGTTGATCAGGTTTTTGAGTTGCTCCTAGGAGTTTTTGCTAGCCCAGATCAACTAAAGGACAAACAAGTGTGGCTCAAGGAATTAGAGGCCAAACTGTTAGCCAGAATTAAAGGAATTGTTGATTTAGATGATGCCTCCTTCTTTGTTGTGACAATTCAGGAAATAGAGAAAATCAAATCTCATTATGGTTTTCTCAATTCAGAAGTCAACAAGATGAGAAATTCCTGGAAAAGGTTGACCAAGGCTAAGACAAAATTGATTAATTTCATGTGGCCAACTGATGATGTGTACAATGAATGGACAACAAAATATGTCATCTAGGATGTAGAATAGTTAGAGGGTGCTCCTAAATAGTTAGAAGAGGTTGCGACCGGATAGCAAGTTGTAGAAGCTGCAGAGGTTGAGAAGGACTTGTAACTATTTTTGTAAAAGGCTTTGTAACTTCTTTTGGAAAAGAAATGATTGTAACAAATTCTCCTAGGAAAGTCCAAAGCTATGGGCATCCATATTGATATAAATGGATACCAGGACTAAGAGAAAAAGGATCGCAAAGAAATGTAAGAAAACGCTACAGAAATTTATATCTAAGCTTTTCTATGTTTAATGGAGAATATTCAAAAGTTTTTGTAATACTTTTTTGAGGAATATATCAATATATAGACCATCGGTTTTGAGTAAAACTTTGTGTCATCTTCGAATGTGCTTGCAATTGTTTACTATTTCATTCTGAATAATCCAGGGTTATTTTGTTTGAATGGGGGTTGTAAGGCAATTTTCAGTAGATGTGTTCGCTAGCTTTTCTCTTTAGGAGGGAAATTAAATATGCAGGGATCACTTCTACCAGTAAATTCTCTGTAGGATACTTTGAATATTGATGAGAATAGTTTGATTTGGTATGCATAAATTCTCACGTATGTCAGGCATATATAAGGATTAACAGAAGTAGAGTCAATGGGATGTATAGAGATATTTTGTTTGGGGAGTATTGTTTGAATTTAGATGACTGTGTGACCTTGGATAAGGCACTGGTATAGATCAAAGTTGTCTATTACATGTTTTGTAGGTCAAAATACTGAATATGAGTATAACTTCCATTCCTTTGTTTTAGTTAGTTTCAAGGTGATTAGATCCACTAGTTTTCTGGACTGGTTTGTTGTGGATTTATCATTTGAAAGTGTGAATTTAGTTCACAAAGGTATACCCACTTGGAGTCTGAATAGGTCTGAAGTGTAGAAGGTTAAATCAAACCTTGTCATATGTTGTCTTAAGAGTTTCCTTCCCTTTGATATCTCTTTTGCACAGAGTTTAATTATTTTATTATAAGGATGTTAAAGTGAATCAGATACAACAAAAGTGACGACTTTGCTGGGGAGAGTCACATTAAGGATCCAGATGCAAACTTGTGCTCAAGTTGTAAAGAAAATCATTGTGTTGTGGAATTCATATGTATTATTCTAAAACTTGTTTTCATAATTCCCATACTCTTGTGGGTGGGGACTCTATATATTGGAACCAGTCCTTGTGAATTATAAATCATTCTGAAAGGAAAACAAGAATAATGCAAGGAGGAAAAAACACTAGATCATTCATGAAGAAGCATCCTCGTGAAACTTTGCAGCAAGGTTTACCAGAGCAGTCATGAAGGGGACAGAAGAGATCAGTGTTACATGAGCCATCAAATGCTGCTTGGGTACAGAAGAATAATAATACTAGTAAGATGCCTGATCGACCTGTTTATGCAAAGTCTAATTCTTCTTCTAGGGATTCTGAACAAGATATATTAGGCTTCCATTCTGGATTGTTTGGAAATATTGATAATGCACATGTTTTAAATCAAGATGTATCCCATGTTAGTGTCTCTACAAGAGATAGGACCAATTCAAATGCAATGAGACACTCTGTGCCTAGAACAATTGATGGGAACATTAGTTTGATTGACATAGATCAAGTCAATATATCAGATTCTGAGGAAAATTTCCCTAATGAAGATAAAGTATCCCAAGAAATTGAAGGTTTGAATAAAAGGGTTCACCATCTAATTTCCCTAAGAGCCCAAAAGGAAGCAAATAGGGAGAAGGAAGTCAAAGCTAAATTAATGGAGAGAGATAGGCTTCTTAGACAAATAGCTGATCTTGAAGTGCTAGCTAAGGAGAAAGAAAAGAGTGATGAGGAAGGCCCTGTGATTAGGGAAATTCTGATCCCCAAAGCCAATCAAGCATATAGGTCAGTAGTCCAACCAAATAGGGAAATATCTAGTGATTTCGTTTTCCTAGGACTAATGTGGATAAAGGAAAACAAAAATGGGTGGATGATGGAATTGAATCTAAAATTGCATAGGAGATTTTTCATAGGTTGTCAGCACATGAGAGAGAAATGGAGAGAATGAGGAAAGAAAAAGAGGATCTCCAAATGGAACTAGAGAAGGCTGAATTGGAAGCAGCAAATCAGGAAGTAAAAAGAAAAATCAGTTACTTAAAGGCTCCCCCTATCACATTCTGATTAGAAGACCCTAGTAAGCCTGATCCTCAACAAGTTTCCCTTCCCCCGGTTAAGATTCAACCTACAGTGTCTACTAATACAGCCTTAGTGAGTCGAATCCCTGTGAATAGTCAGTACACCCAAGTATCTCAGGCTCCAATTCCAAAAGTTAGGATGACCATGGGAAACAATAATGCTATTACTCCTTTTCAAAGGAGACCAATCAATTTAGAACAATATAGACAATTGTTCATTGATGGGATCCCAAGATATCCCAATCATGTTCCTACTGAGTTAAGAGACAGACTCCATAAATTTGCTGGGAACAATGCAATTAGTGCTGAGGAACATCTGAAATCTTTTAGGGACCTAATAAACGATTATGAGATAGTGGATGAAGATGTTATTATGAAACTGTTTATCCAATCCCTAGTTGATGATGTGAGAGATTGGTGCAGAGGTCTTCCAGTAAATAGCATAGGGTCATGGGAGGATTTCAAAATTTGTTTCCAAGAGCAGTATGGTGACAAGACTAATGTGAGCTTCATGCTCAATGAATTCAATAATATCAGAAAGTCTGATAATGAAATGGTCACTGACTTCAATGCTAGATTCCAAAAGGCCATGCACAGGTTATATCAAGTGATGAGATTAGATGATAACATGTGTTTAAATACTTACTACAATGCATTTGATTCTAAGATGGCCTATATCCTGAGAGATAAGAATCCACATAACTTGAGAGATGCTTTTAGAATTGCCATAAATGTAGAAAGTAATAGAAAAGCATCTGGGAAGTTAGGAAGAAGAATAAATCGTAGATTATGGCAGGAAACAAAACAGCAACCTAATAAAGTTGCTAAGGAGGATGATAAGATAGAGAAATTGGTTATTGCAATGAAGGATCTAACTACCAAGGTAAACAAAAATGACAAACCTCATTATAACTAGCAAGATAGACCTCCTAGATTGCATGACATGCCATATAATACCAATTGGAAAGATGGCAAACCCCAAAATGAGAAGCCCAAAATTGCCTAAAATTAGGACACTCCAGATCCCTTACAAGGGAAAACTGTCCATAATATAGAAAATACTCCATGGTGTATTGCTTGCGATGGACCACATTCTCCTCATCAGTCTACAGTCTTAGGCTCTTGAAGAATCTATGAGACAAGAAGTTGAGCCTGACATCAATATGTTTGAAACCATCATAGAAAGTGATGAGGAGTCTATGCAAAGTGAACACAGTGATGTGTTAGATAATGAAAGGTTTGTTCAAGGACAACTAACCTTAGATTGGCATCCTACATTGAATGTGGTAACAATTGAGAATGAAGAGGTTCATCTTAGAAGGCCTAGTGAGGAAGAAGTTAAAAATCTCACTAAAGTTGCCATTGTCAAAGCAAAACACAACTATAACTTGACGAGCACTAAGAGAGACACTGATTAGGGTGAACCAGGTTCCATGTTCATAAAAGAGGTCACTCAAAAGGGGGCAGCAAGTAGTACTACTACTGTTCCTAAGATTGGTCAAGAAAAAGGGAAACAAGTTAAAGATGTACCCAAGAGTGCAAATGATAAAAACACTGGTAATATACAAGGAGATGCCACTATGAAAAGGGCAAGTTAGCTCAAGACAAAAAGAGTTAGAGCTAGTACTGAAACAAGTAATAGTTCTACATTTGACATGGCTCAAGCTCTTACTCAGATGAAAGTCACTGTCCCGTTAGTAGAATTGCTAAAGATTAAAGAACATAGGGATGCAACATTGTCTTTATTTTCTAGTATATCTAATAGTGACACAGTCTTACCCACCGGTTCAACTAGAATTGGAAAGGATCAAGAGTTCCAAACCCCAAAGGTTTATGTTGGAACCACTATCACTTAGGAGCCTTCACAGGTAGATCCTTTCTATGTTACTTATTTAGTAAACAGTCGGTTGATTAAAAACTGCATGATAGATTCAGGAGCTGTTGCTAATGTAATGCCCTATGGTGTTATGAAAGAATTAGGACTGTCAATAACTACTGTATATGGAAAATGTTATGCTATGGATAACAAGGAAGTACCTATGATAGGTACAATGAAAGATGTTGAAGTAAAATTAGCAGCATTCCCTGAGGCAACCTATAAAATGGATGTTATTGTTACTGATACCAAGCCCCATTATGGTATGTTACTTTCCAGGCAATGGGCAGCAGCAGTACGAGGAAATATTCAACTAGAGTTATCCTATGCCACCATTCCAATCAATGGAAATCAGGTCAAACTGTATAGAGAGCCATGTGCCCCTAGGGTAATTGAAAATGTAAATCCTGATATGCTCAATTGTATGATTGATGTAGATCTCGATAACTTTAGACTTCAACCAATTTTACGCCAATTGAAGAATACTGATCCCATTGTGGTCGAATTAGAAGCACAACAGTATGGATTATGGCAGATGTATTTTGATGGAGCTTGCTCCAAAGAAGGATCTGGAGCTGGGCTGCTTTTTGTATCCCCATCAGGTATAACTTTTAAGTATTCATTCTTATTGGCCTTCCAGTGCACAAATAATACTGCAGAGTATGAAGCTCTATTGTTGGGACTTGAAGCTGCAAAGAAGCATGGAATTCAGATGTTGACAATGTTAGGGGATTCAGAATTGGTTGTATCTCAAGTAAGATCCAAATATGCATCCAAGAATGATAGGTTAAAATGATATAAACATGCAGTTTGGGATGTTATTGAGCATTTTAGTGCATTTTCTATTAATTGGATAGAGCAATCAAAAAACATTATGGCAGATTTCCTAGCTAATGTTGCTTTGAAAAATGATGATGCAACACTAACCGGTATTTCCACTGTGGAAATAAAATCTAGGCCTGCTATTCTTGATAATGTGTACAATTGGCAAGTTTTTGCTGATGATGAAGACATTCTTATGTTTATTCAAAGTGTTGATGATTATGATGGATAGAAGATTGATTGCAATGCACTGGTGGAGGTGGTTGATAATAGAGAAATAGTGTTTGGAAATGAGTTGGTCTAGTTGGAAACTAATGAAATACCTAAAGGGCTGGTAGAGCTGGAAAGCATGTTCAGTTACAATGACAGTCACTTACATCAGCAGCCTACCACCAAGTTGGAAGAACTAGAGGAGGTAAACCTGGGGACTGAATCATCCCCTAAGTTAGTATACATTGGGAAGAAATTACCCCCTCATGTTAGGACTAACCTTATTAATTTATTGAGGAAGTATAAACATGTTTTTGCTTGGTCTTATGAAGACCTAAAGGCGTATAGACAAGATCTTTTTCAGCATGAAGTTCCTTTACTTCTAGATGCTAAGCCTTTCAGACAGAAACAGAGACCTATTAATCCCCTATTAGAGACTAAGATGTAGCAAGAGTTGATTAAATTAAGAGAAGGGGGGATTATCAAACCTATAAGACATTCTTCATGGGTCTCCAATCTGGTCCCAGTAAGAAAGAAGAATGGGGACATTAGATTGTGTGTGGATTTTAGGAATCTAAATGTTGCCTCTTTGAAAGATAATTACTCTTCCCCAAATATGGAAGCCATGCTGCAGAGAGTGACAGGTTGTGATCTTTTATCCATGATGGATGGTTTCTCAAGATACAATCAAGTGTTAGTGAAGGAATCTGAACAATTTAAAACTACTTTCACTACTCCATGGGGAACATATGTCTATGTGAGAATGCCATTCGGTTTGAAAAATGTTGGAGCTACATTTCAGAGAGCCATGGATGTAGCGTTCAAAGAATTAATCAATATCATCATGGTGGTTTATCAAGATGATCTAACCTATTTCTCTAAGAAGGTTGATGATCATTGTGGACATTTGGAGAAGGTGTTCAATAAAGCTTTGGAATTTGGTGTGTCACTAAATCCCAAGAAATGTCATTTTGGAGTCACTGAAGGAAAATTATTGGGACACATTGTTTCCAAGGAAGAGGTAAGGATAGACCCTGAAAGAATTGAAGCAATAAATAAGGTGTCTGAACCTAAGAATGTAAAAGGTATTTATCCTTTCTAGGCAAAGTAAATTTTGTTAGGAGATTCATTGCAAACTTTGCAGAGATAGTGAAGCCTATTGTCAAGTTGCTCAAGAAGGATACCAAATTTTTTTGGGATCAAGAAGCCTCAAAGGCTTTTGCTGAAATTAAGAAGGCAATTCAGGAAGCACCAGTGTTAAAATCCCCTGATTATAATAAACCCTTTTCTCTATTTTCCTTTACTTCATATCATACAGTAGCTGCAGTATTGTTACAAAAGGACAATGAGGGATATGAACATCCCATAGCCTTCTACAACAAGTCTTTGCAGGCAGCAGAATTGAAATATGAGACCATGGAAAAACAAGCTTATGCATTGGTCAAAGCTGTCAAGGCTTTTAGGCCATATCTAGTGAATGCAAATATCATTGCCTATGTCCCACATGCTATAGTTAAGGATATTTTATCCCAGTTTGAGGTTACAGGGAAAAGATGTAGATGGATTAATAGAATTCAACAATTTGACTTGGAGATAAAGATCATCAAATTGGTGAGAGGTTTGGGTTTGGCTAAGCTCATGACTAAGTCTAATCTTATGAATGTAGAAATACATAATATTGAAGTTAGAGATGCTTCAGTCACTAGCATTGAAAGGCAACCTTGGTACTCAGAGATAGTCCAATTCCTAAGAGATGTTGCCTTCTCAAAAGGAATGACACATAATCAGAAAAGAACTCCGAAACTTAAGTCCAAAAAATATGTATTCATTCAGGGTGATCTATTCTGGAGAAAAAGAGATGGAGAGTTACTAATGTGTTTGGATGAATTCTAGGCTAAACGAGTATTGACTGAAATGCATGATGGAGTATGTGGGGGTCATTACTTTGCTAAAACAACTGCTGACAAGATAATCCGGGTTGGTTACTTTTGGCCCACCTTATTCAAAGATGCTCATGCATATGTTCAGAAATGTGACCCCTGTCAGAAATTTTCATCCAAGCCGAAGTATGAAGGAGCCTTACCCCTAAATCCAGTCTCTGTGGAAGCTCCTTTTGTCTAGTGGGGCATTGATTTTATTGGAGAGATTGTTGAGAGGTCAGGGAGAGGTCACAGATGGATCATAGTAGCCACTAACTATTTCACAAAATGGATAGAAGCTATTCCTACAAGAAGATCTACAAGTAAGGTTGTCATTGATTTCCTGATGGATAATGTAATAACTAGGTTTGGGACACCTGCTAAATTGGTGATGGACAATGCCATGAGTTTCAGATCGGAAGAGTTTGTAGGATTCTGTACCATTCATGGAATACTCATGTCTTACTCTTCACCTTATCACCCTCAGGGGAATGGACAAGCAGAATCCAGTAATAAAAGCCTTTTGACTATCATCAAGAAAATCTTAGAAGAAAATAAGAGATCTTGGGATAAAAAATTGAAGTTAGCTCTATGGGCATATAGAATAATAGTCAAAAGGGCCATTGGAATGTCACCTTTTGAACTAGTTTATGGTACCCAAGTCAGATTGCCAGTGAATAATCTTCTTCCACTTTATAAATTCTTGCAAAATGAGGATATGGAGTTATCTAAACCAATGGAAAATAGAATGATCCAAATTGTGGAGGTGGAAGAGCTTAGGACTTTGGCTCATAAGAGAAATCAGAAGATCCAATTGCAGTCCAAATACCTTTTTGATAAAAGGACATCATTAAGGAAGTTTCAAATTGATAACATTGTTCTTCAGTGGAATGCAAAAGCACAGGACAAGGGGAAGGATAGAAAATTTGAATCACTATGGATTGGCCCTTTTGTGGTCTATGACTTAAATGGTAAGGATTCATATTTTTTGAAGAATATGAATGATGAAATACAAGAATTTCTAGTGCATGGACAATTCCTGAAACATTATTTCTCTTGATGTCCATGCACAGTAGGTCCTTTGTTTGTACATTTGTTGTTTATTTCCTATTTTTCTGTTTGGGTCTGTGTTTTGGGTCTGTTTCTCCAGAGTTTCTAAGTTTTCTTATGTTGACCTTGTGATCAACCATCCCCAGTCAGAGCTGCTGTTACCACTGTTTAAAAAATGGGTTTTCTTTTCCCATAAACCGGCTAAGTTTTGAAATTTTGAATTATACATGCTATCAATTGTTTCAGCTCTGTGTTAGGTTTAAGGGTTTAGGGTTTCTAGTTTTAAATCATTCAATGTTTTATCAAACAACCCTCAGGTTCTATTTCTTCGTTACTTTATCCACTTAAGTAATGGGTCCCAGGTTCATAGGAAGTGTCCCCCCTTGTCATTTTCCTAGGCTGTCATTTGAATTATTCGTAAAATTTTACGCCTTATATATTTTCCTCCTAATGTTGTCAGGCCCAGTAAGTTGTGCGCATCTCTCAGGAAGATCTATGGTTTTTTATATTTCATTAGGCGAAGTTGCATGTGGTTTAAGACCCGTGAAATGGCGAAAAGGAAATGTGTTCTAAATGGCAATTTTGGTGTGGTTTAAAGAGGTCTCATCTTGTCCAAGATCCAACAACTGGCATTATTTCGTAGCCTGAACTTGCAAGCTAAATACCTTTCGTGAAATGGTGAAAGCATTTGGTGGGACCCTGCATGCGAGGATTTTCTAAGTGACTAAGAGGTGATCAAGTCCCATTTGATCTGACAGTTTGTGCTATTTCATGGGATGAAAATGCTCGACAGTTATCTTTCGCGAAGTGGCAAAGTGACGTGGCACTTCAAGTAGACAGTCCAGCTGGTCTACAAAGTGAGTGAGATGGTTGCAAGTGGCAGAGGCCACAATAGTCAGCAAGGTGGGTCCAAGGGTTAAAAGAAGGTGGGTCTTAGAAGTGAGTCATGTCGCAGGATAAGAGGTGACCTGGCAGATACAGGTGGCAAGGATGAGGTGGAACCCAATGTTTTCTCTCAGCAAATGAAAGACTGACATGTCAGCTTTGAAAGTGACTAGATGCCAGGTGTTTGAGGTTGAGTCGGAGGGCCCACGTTCACCAAAGTCAATTCAGATGGTTAAGTATCGAGCAAGTAATAAATAATCTAACGGCCCATGTGAATTCGCGAAGGTAAAGTGCTCATGCTTTATGCTCTGCAAAATGGTGAAAAGGTTTTTCATCCCCAAAGGTAGATAAAACATGAGGTTAAAGGAGGATCAACTTTGTTTTGATCCAATGGCTCGCGTTATTTCATGATTGCGAGATGCTTGAAGGATATGCTTCATGAAATAGCGAAAGTAAAAGGGGTTCGTCCAGGTGTCAAACTAGATGGTGACGTGTATGTGGACACGTGGTTTCAGAAGAAGTTGAGGGCCTGCCAAGGTGTAACCGACGATAAAAGGGAGAGACACATGGCTGAAGTTGAACTAGGCTTGAACGATTTTCTAAAACCAATGGTTGAGTGCCACGTGGTAGTCAGTAACCAGTAAAAAGGCAGCGTAAGCAAAGCAGGCATTAAGGGTTTCCCTTAAAGGATGGTCATCTCCAATCTGATCCAACGCCTCGCATTGTTTCATGGCCCGAAGTTGAAAGATGTTTAAGCTTTGCGAAATAGCGAAAGATTGCTAGCAGTCAAGGTAAAAGCACGGTTAATGAAGATGTTGACGGTCTCGGTGAGAGTTAAATGCCAAGTAATTAGAATTCCATCTAATGTCTGGCATGGTTTCGTGAAGGAGAAGTGCTCGAAAGATAATGTATGCAAAACGGCGAAAAGGAGGTGGGGCCCAGTGCGAAGGCAAGACTGTTAAGTCAGTTTAACAACCAATCAAGTTTCTTTTGATCGAAAGGT
Source organism: Cryptomeria japonica (assembly GCF_030272615.1). Taxonomy (NCBI): domain Eukaryota; kingdom Viridiplantae; phylum Streptophyta; class Pinopsida; order Cupressales; family Cupressaceae; genus Cryptomeria; species Cryptomeria japonica. The sequence goes on along the minus strand of NC_081415.1, from coordinate 115,919,393 downwards.
TGGCGTGATTTCATTTAACGAAATTGCCTCAAGGTTATGTTTCACGAAACAGCAAAAGAGAAAAAGGAAAAAATTGCGGGAATGTTGTGACCCGTTGGAGCAAAAATTCAAATCTAAAGGGACAGCCGAAGCATGCGGAATCAATGTCACAGTTAAGACCTTGGGTACCATATATCATCTCCTGTCGATTAAGTAAAGGTATCATTCAAAAGAATTGTTGCAAAAGAGGAGATGCAGAGCTTTTGTCTTCAAATACAAAGCGAGTCAATTCTGTTGCAGAGAAGATTCCTTCGAGCTAAAATCAGGTTTTCTTGTACTCTTGTGTGGCAATTTCTTTGTCGTGTTTTATTTAAGGTCTTGATTTGCCGCTGAACCATTTGGCGAAGTATTTTAATTGCTTACATTTTCAAAATCGCACCTAAGAGAGAGTTTTCTGGGAAGGTTAATTATCAAGAGAGGGCCATTTGTGATGATTTTCTTGAGCAGTTCATGTTATCAACTAACCAGGCATCGAAAGTAAAAGAATTAGTGCCTAGAGCTCCTCGTTTGAAGATAGGAGAAGGGATATATGATAAGGGCAACTAGTTGAGAGATCCACTAGTCGGATTGTCTAGGTTGGGGTTATTCAAGGTTTGATTTGGAATGAGAAACTCTCCAGCCCCACATAATAGCATCTGGGAATTAGATGTAGGGAAGTTGGTAGTTCCAAGGGTATTCATGGACATGGATCTATTGACTCAAATTGCACATAATTATAATCCAGTCACAAGAAGCATTAGGGACATAAATGGAAAAGCCCTTATTGAAATCAATAATGAAGAGTTCAGAAGTGCTTTAAGGTTCAATCAGTTTACAAATTTTCTAGAACCCATTAATTTTAAATCATTAACTCAAGCATATAGTGCACAGAGGAATCACCTTAGGAGTGGGCCTCTTAAGGAATTTTTTGTCAAAATAGGCGGGTTGACAGTTGTAGGACCCAACACTGAAGCGCCCTTCTCATTGAATTTATTTACCCTTAGGGCTAAGGGAATGTATTGGTCACTCTGCCAGATTTTGGGAGAAGATTCTGAGGCAAATATGCCCAATCACTACTTTCTAATGATTGCTCAGATTTTGAATCCTGCCCTTGCAGTAACATTTGATTATGCTTATTTCATTACTGATGCTATCCATGGAGGGTTAGTAGGAATAAAAAATGGGAAGGTGGATAGACCTTTCGGATGGTATTCACTCCTCATGCATCTATTTATGTTCAAAGGTGGTGATTACTTTGCTAGTGGATTGGACCTCATTAAAGAGAAAGAGGGAGAAAAGATGCCAGTGCAACTATGGAGTATAGTGTTGTCATGGCATAGAGAGGATGTCAGTTTCTTAAAATTTGATAAATATTTTGCATCCAAGACTAGTACTCTCCTCTGCTCAGAAAACCCAAGAATCCCCAAGGTTCTTTTGGAATTTGTTAGACCAAAAGAATTTGCAGAAAGTATAAAGATTGTTCATAATTGGGGTGACATTTATCTATACCCAGTCTCAACAGTTTTCTGAGTTTTTGGTTTTAGAGGCACTAAATTCTTGTTGCCCTATCAGGTCCCTCTCAAAGTGGGAATTGCAGAAGTCCTCAGACAAATTGGTAGTGTACAAGAGGCAGAGCTAACAAGTAGGGGTAAAAGGACTATTTTCCCTATGGTTACCATAGCCCATCAATTTATAATAACCAAGGGAGGTTGGAATTGTTTTTGAAGGATTTCTCAAACCTTATCATTTATCAACTATAGTATCCAGGTGTGTCGATCCAGAAGACTTCTTCAATGACATGTTTAGAAAGAGAGCAGTGTGGAGAGGTAGACCCCATCAATTTCAGTTTCCTAAAAACCTCATTAGAAATGAGCTTGATCTAGATGAGCAGGAGTTGAGGAAGGAAAAATGGGTGGCTTATAAGAAAGTCTTAGACTTTGTACATCAGTTTGATGCTAGCTATGACCCATAGTTTAGCTTTTTTCCTTTTGAGGAGAAAATTAAGTTTTTAATTGTTTTCTTTGAGGATGTGATGCAGACCCTGAAGGAAAAGAGGGAAGCTATGATTAAAAGAAACCCTAAAAAGGCAAAAATGATTCTAAGTAGGTTTGCCTCCACCAAAGAAATCCCTCCTAGTGATTATACACTGCACAAAAAATCTAGTTATAGTGTGTTGATGCCTACAACAGGGGAGCCCTCTACCTCCAAAGGAAAGAAGAAGATACAAGATGTCATTGACATCCAAGAGAGCCCTAAGAAGAAGAGGGTAAGAAAAGAAATACAATCTGATACAGCTTTGTACTCTCCATCCCAATCCCCTATTCACATAGGAGATGAGCAAGCAGCACCTGAGCAGCTGATACAGTTAGGCAGTTTAGGAGAAATTGCCTATACATATGATGAAGTAGAGGAAGGTATGCCAGAAGAACCCCTTGCTACTAAAATGAACATTACTACCACTAAACCTAAAGGCTAGGAGTGGGATCCTGAGACAAAGCAGGCCAGTGATGACTTCTTGGCTGACAACAATTTTGTCACATCAGGAGCATTTATGCATTTTGTATGGAAACAAAATATAAATAAATACAATGCAAGATGTGAGAAGAGAAAAGGGGAGCAGCCTAACAGAGATCCAGCTCTGGTAGAGGAGGAAATAAAATAGGAAATGATTGAAGAATTTAAGAACATCACTCTTGAGCAAGGAAGAGATATGGTGGCACAAGCTGGAGTGCTTATTCTCCCTAAGTGGGACATAGCAGATGCCTTGGTTCTAGAGGTAGTGAGGAAAGAAACTAAGCCCATGGAGGGAATTACTTTCAGCAAGGATAATGTTGCACTGATCATGTGGTCTTTCAAGAGAGATGAAAATAAGAGAAGCAAAGATACCCCAGGGTCAAGCTACCTTGGTGGGATGATAATGAAGAGAGTACAGAACACAAGGGTGGTAGAAGCTACTAGCACTATACTAGAGACTACAAAATTTAGTGTTGCAGTAGCAGAAAAGGAAGCCAAGGAAAAGGCAGATCTCCAAGTCAAGTTGGAGATAATTTTGAAGGCTTATAATAGTGTTAAGGAGGAGGTAAGAGGTAAGGATAGCATCATTGCTAAGTTGCGGAGCCAGTTGATAGGACAGTACCATCAAGGTGAATCTTCAATACTGATGATCTCCTCCTCTCCTGCAAGACCTCCACCTAGCAGCCCCATCATTGAGTTCCCACCATCTCCAGCATCTTCCAGCTCCCAAATGATTGAGATTACTCCTCAAGAGCTAGAGAATTTGAAAGAGGCTCAGGCCTTGTATGCCAAGAAATATGAGGAAAGAGTAAGGGCTACTATTTCAAGTTTTGTAGATACAATGAATGCTTTGTTGCTATATAATAATATAAGTAAGGTTTTGGATATGTGGAATGAGCTCAATGGAGATAAGGCCATTTTGACACCTATTTTTGACAAGTGGAGGCCTAGAGAGTAGGACTTGGAGCTTATTTATGCATCTTATCATGAAGCAAGGGCCAATCCTATCATCAAATCCACTTGTGACACCACCAAAGACCTAGTAAAATTAGCATAAGGGGTGGATAATGTTGATAGGAAAATTAACTTGTACAAAAAGGAGTATGCTGATCAGGTTTTTGAGTTGCTCCCAGGAGTTTTTGCTAGCCCAGATCAACTGAAGGACAAACAAGTGTGGCTCAAGGAATTAGAGGCCAAACTGTCAGCCAAAATTAAAGGAATTGTGGATTTAGATGATGCCTCCTTCTTTGTTGTGACAATTCAGGAAATAGAGAAAATCAAATCTCATTATGGTTTTCTCAATTCAGAAGTCAACAAGATGAGAAATTCCTAGAAAAGGTTGACCAAGGCTAAGACAAAAGTGATTAATTTTGCATGGCCAACTAATGATGTGTACAATGAATGGACAACAAAATATGCCATCCAGGATGTAGAGCAGTTAGAGGGCACTCCTGAACAGTTAGAAGAGGTTGCAACCAAACAACGAGATGTAGAAGCTGTAGAGGTTGAAAAGGACTTGTAATTGTTTTTGTAAAAGGCTTTGTAACTTATTTTGGAAAAGAAATGATTTTAACAATTTCTCCTAGGAAAGTCCAAAGCTATGTGCATCCATATTGATATAAATAGATACTAGGACTAAGAGAAAAAGGATCACAAAGAATTGTAAGAAAACGCTGCAGAAATTTATATCTAAGCTTTTCTAAGTTTAATGGAGAATATTTAAATGTTTTTGTAATACTTTCTTGAAGAATATATCAATATACAGACCATCAGTTTGAGTAAAACTTTGTGTCATCTTCGAATGTGCTTGCAATTATTTACTGTTTCATTCTGAAATATCCAGGGTTATTTTGTTTGAATGGGGGTTGTAAGGCAATTTTCAGTAGATGTGTTCGCTAGCTTTTCTCTTTAGGAGGGAAATTAAATATGCAGGGATCGCTTCTACTAGTAAATTCTCTATAGGATACTTTGAATCTTGATGAGCATAGTTTGATTTGGTATGCATAAATTCTCATCTATGTCAGGCATATATAAAGATTAACAGAAGTCGAGCCAATGGGATGTGTAGAGATATTTTTTGGGGGGAGTATTGTTTGAATTTAGATGACTATGTGACCTTGGATAAGGCACTGGTATAGATCAAAGTTGTCTATTACATGTTTTTGTAAAGCAGAAAATCGCAAGCGAACCCTAAGTGTTCCCCCCACCACTCCGAGGAGAGGGGAAGGAGGTCACTAGGGTTGACGGTTTTCACTTAGGGGAGACTTTACATTCAAAAGAGGGGTTGAAACCCACAAGATCCAATCCCACACAATGCAAGATTGGATTCTAAATGAGTTTCAAGGGTTAAGACATCAAGGCTACCCTCTTTTGTAAAGAATGTAGATAAAAGGATCAAGCTAGGAATGCATAGAAAGTGAGAAAGATTTGCTTATAAACCGAGATAGGGATATAGGATGAAGCTGCAGACTTGGAATTAGTAGTAAAATGTCGAGATGGTGCTGTCCTACAAATTTGAGCAAAAGTTAACGGGAAGATGGCGCCCGGCGTGCACACGGTCCTCCAAAAAATCTACGAAACGAAGGGGGATATATTCATCTCTGCACAAGGATTCCAGATCTTCAATTACAGCCATGTACCTGCAACCTACACAGAAAAGCGAAGATGATTGGGGGGTTAGGGATTAGGGGTTTTCCCTTAGGTCAAACCCTGGTTTTGGAATTAACCAAGAAATGAGAAATGTTGTAAATGTAAATGATTGTAATGTAAAACAAGTACTAGTACCTTGTTGTAAGAATGTTTGTATTCTTACATGCGAAGGTGTAGATGTTGTTGTATGTTGTATGTTGTATGTTGTATGTGGTATGTGATCTCCTCTTCAATGGTTGAATCCTTTGTCTTGAATGCAACACTTAGCCTTGAATGGAGACTTAGAATGCTCAATTGCTTGAAGGAATGCTTGAATGCTTAAATGTTTGAATGTTTGAATATCGCTTCCGCGTCTTGTACACATATGTCCTTCCTCTTTTTTTTTTATCTCTCAAATGGGAGAGGAAAATGTAGTTTATATACTTGCCAATTAGGGTTGATAGACTGATTTTTCCGACCTTAGGCCGACCAGGAAACAATATTTTCCAATTTGCAAACTAAAAGACCCGAAGCCCCATAAGAGACTAGGCCCAAAATAGGGCCAGGGACCAGGGTGCTGGGTGCCATGGTTCTAGGGGACTAGGGCACTGGGTGCCATGGTCCTACCTCCAGGGACAGCAGGGTGCAAGGAGGATCAGGCCAGGGTGCTGAAAAATGCAGTTTTTGATGTCATGGACAAGTTTCGGGGTCTCCATTCAGGTTTCGTGTTGCGTCACCATCATGAAGACCCAAATGCAGTCGAAATTGCAAGTGTCACAATTTTAGGACGCTACATTTAGCCCCCACTTTAGCGGGAGTATAAGTGTATGCTCATACTTTTGGTAAAGTACAAGGAAACAACATTGAAAGACTTTCACCACGTCAAGGAGGCAAGATACACCAAGCCCCCAGTGGACTAAGGATCTTACAACTTCGATTGACAAAGTAAAAGGGGAAAATCACGAGGGAGAACCATGACTATCAGTAGTAAGGTTCCCTCACTATGAGTCATGTAAGAAAAATACCAAAAATTTTCAAGGCAAAGCTAAGTTCACCAAGAAATTTTCAAGTATCCTGAAGGGATAGACGGGGTGTATGCCCCCCTACGTTAAAGTGATCGCACATGCCTCAACGGGGGTGATTGCTTTAAGGTAGTGATACACATAAGAAATGAGAAGGGAAAGGAGCACATTATCACAAAGATTTAGCCCCCAAGTGTGAGATAAACCCAAGGATAATAGACACAAATCATGAGGTGACTTTGCTTTCCTCAGGGTCAGTATGCTGTATGATAATTCATGTATATCATATGTATGTATGCATAATTGTTCTTTATTCCCCAATCAAGGAAGGTCACCTAGAAGAAGGGAACACATGTGTCTTTTGAGTTAACATGAGAGAGACCAAAAGAGATCTCAATGCTTTGCATCGTCCTCAAGTAGACAACACTAAGGACAACAAATAGACGAATGAGAATAACACATAGAAGAAGTAACACAAGAGAGGAGGAGAGAATCTGCCATGCTAATGAAACTAGTCTAGCATGTCATCTACCCCCCGATCTTGCTGATCAATGTTTCGGGAAGGCAGGGAACACACTAGAGGAGGAACATCCAACACAGCAGATGGAGCTATCACAAGATCCAAACAAGGGCTATGTTCATGTTCCAAGCCATGTTGTTCTTGTCTAGGAGCTAGGATAAGTGCTTTAGAAAATTCGTTAGATAAATGGTTATCAATATCAACAAGTTCCTATTCACTATCAGAAGCAAGAGAAGTAACATTTTCATCATGAATAACATTTTCATCTATATCATCGGCGTTCACGCGCAGAACGATTTTGTCTAGTCTTAGTAGGAAGTTGAGGAGATTGAGGAGGAGGAATGTTCTCATCCCTATCACTTGGGTGTTTAGGTTGTGGTCTCTTAGGTTGGATAATAGGAGAAGAAGAAGGTCTCTTCTCTCTATAGAAGGAAGGGGGAGGAACTGCTCCATATAAAGGAGGAATATTTGGTTTAGGAAGAAGACCAAGTCCATCATGATGAGGAGGTATAGGTCTATTTTTAGAAAGTTTATTAGGCATAGACATAGTCACATCCATAGGGATGGGTTGGGAATCTTCTTGAGGAAAGACATTAGTTTTATCTTTCAAAGGAAGAACTTCCTTTTCAAGAATGATAGGAATATCAAGTTTGGGTGTTCTAGGTTCACTTAGAGATAGGATCATATCTATTTTCCACTTTTGATAAGATTTGAAAAGATGATCACTTCGCGGTGGAAGAGATTGGAATTGTTTAGGCCAAAAATAATCAATAGGAACGCTAGAGGTTCTTTCGGCTAGTTTAAAGAGACTATGATTGACAGTAACAACTTCACCATTATGGGGAAATTTCAAACATTTATGAATAGGAGAAGCAATAGCTTTCATGGAAGATAGCCAAGGATAGCCAAGCTTCACACGAAATTGTTTGAATGAAGGAATAATAGAAAAGTTCACATCAAGGGATTTGTTATGGACCTCAATAGGTAATGTAATAGAACCAATTGCAAGAGAAGAAAATGCATCAAATAATTTCACAACCACATCTATTTTGTCATAGATCACTTGATTCAATTGCAAAGTAAAAAGAAATTCTTCAGTAATAATATTAACCATGCACGAAGGATCAATAAGCACTCCACGGCAAAGTGTATTCTTGACTTTTGCAACTATGTATAAAGGACCATCAGGTGCCCTGATAGTTTCACTAGAATCAAATGTGATGGAAGGTTCTTTAGGGTTTTCTTGCTGCTCTACAAAGTTAATCACATTCAGAGTCATAGACACAAGACCATCAGATGAGAAAGAAGAATCATTAGCCTCAATCGCATTAGAGGTATGAGAAGGTAATGGATCAGTAAAAATCTGAAGATTTTGGTTAGGAGGAGCTACAGATGTATTGCCTTTATCACTCACTCCAGAAACAAAGATAGTATTATTATCAATCAAATCTTGAATTTTACCTTTTAAAGCAAAACTTTTTTCAGTATCATGCCCAGGTTGACGATGAAATTGACAAAAAGATTTGTTATCAAAATAGGGTGAATTAATCTTTGCAGGATCTATTTGCCTTATAGGAGGAAGAGTAAGCACATTTTGTTTCAATAACTTATTCATAATACTATGCAATGATTCATTCAAAGGAGTAAACTTTCTTTCTTTCTTGAAAAATTTAGAAATAGGAGGCACACCTGATGCTGCATTCACATTGTTGTTGATGATGTTTTCATTGAACTTAATGGACTCTCTGTTCGGTTTAAACCTCCCAAATGGTTGTTGACTACTATCACCCTTATCACTCGGAGCCATAGGATGTGATTGTTCCATTTGACTCACAGTCAGTTGATAATTGTGAAGAGTTGCACACAACTGTTGGAAAGAAGTAAACTCAGAAAATAGAAGTTTGTCTCGAATATATTTTTGTAAATTAGAAATAAAGATTCTTTGAATATCATTGTCAGGCACTGGAAATGAAATTTGAGCATACAAATGCTTATATCTACCAATGAAATCAGTCACTTTTTCTTTAACACCTTGTTTACAATGCATTAAATCAATCAAAGTAACTTTAGGACTTATATTGTTTTGAAATTGTTGAATGAAAGCATTTGCAAGTTGTTCAAAAGAAGTAATAGAATAAGAAGGCAACGAGTAATACCATTGTAGGGCTTTATCTCTTAATGTCCTAGTAAACAGTTTCGCAAGCAACCTTTGGTCATAAGCAAAATTGGTACATATTGTTTGAAAAGTCTTAACATGTGTTAGAGGATCACATTTACCATTATAAAGCTCCAAATGCGAGATTTCAACATGTTTAGGAGGGATAGCTCAAACAATATCAAGAGAAAGTGGGCTCGCAACATCAAATGTGGGCACAATAAACTTAGATTGATTCATAGAGGCAATTTGTTGTTGTAAAGAAGAGACAGTTTGTGCAAGATTGTTAATGGTCGCTTCAGTCGAAGAATTCATATTAGACGTGTTAGATTGTGATGGAGGTATTATGTTATTGAAAGAAGGTATTGATTGAGAGTAAGGTGGCGGGACACTATGATAGTTAGTCATAGGAGATGATTGGAAAAGAGGAGCACTACAAGGAGGAATGGAATGGTTAAACGAATTGCCCCCTTGCACCATGTTCATTTGTGAAGATGTAATAGGGACACTCATTGAAGGAATGAATGAAGAAGTCGGATTGAATGAAGGAAGAGGGTTAATTGAAGAGGAAGGATTGCCCCCATGACTGGTGATCATAGGGGGAATGTCTTGTATAGAAGTAGTCATTATGTTTGATGTAAAGGTAGGTATGCTAGCAATAGAAGTTGTCAGAGGAATAGAATGATTGACTTGAGTAGGAGGTTGTGTATAACCCAAAGTTTCGGCACAACTCTTCATAGGCATCACATTTGAATCCACAATGTGTGCAATACCACGCAAAATATCAATTCCATTCTTATCACTTTGAAGCATACATTTTAGACCCTCAATTAAGGGAAGAGCTTGACTATCAGGGTATTCTTGAGACATCCATTGTCGAAAATAGTCAAATTGATTATCCAATTTCAAAAGTTGTTCTTCAGAAACCTCATGGAGAGCTTCTTCATCATTAAGGGGATTAGAGGAATTACCTGTGTCCTCGTTAAAAAGGCCATTCAAATTAGGTTCCATCTCCTCAGTAATTAAACCTTGGAAAGACTTAATTCTACGGCTTCGTCTAATGGGAATAGTGTAAGTAGGGCTTATTATTGTAAAACTCATGCACTAGGGAGAGAGAGAAAATTTTGAATTTTAGAGGTAGCAAATTTCAGTAAAATCAGCCAATCTCCTAGATTTAGGCTGTTAAATGCAATCATGACAATCTCCCAAAATTTCGAAAAAAATGTCCGGGACCGTGGCGAACAGAGTGCACACGGTCCTCGCAACTTTTTTTGAAATTTTTAGGGATGAAAGTTATGATGATTTTACAGCTAACCTGAAAAAATTGAGTGATTTTACGATCTGTAGATAGGCCAAATTAAAGTTGCAATCTCAAAATTGAACCCTACCAAGATTGTCGAAAAATGCAAAATTTGAATTTTGAAAAAGAGAGGGAAACTGAAATTTTGAATTTTATGATTTTAGAGAGAATACTAAAAGCAATGCAAGCTTTGAAATTTAAAAATTGACTCAATTTCACACAAAATTCAATTTTGAAAGTGGAAATCAAGGTTGTTGCAATTAAACATTTAATTTCAAAAGTTACAAATTGCAAAAATTTGAATAAAGCACTGAAATTTCGAATGAACGCCAACACACTTTTCAGATCTAGGACAGTAAGAACACAATTTTGACACAAAATTTCAATTTCAACAATTTTTGAATGATTAGAAGCCTTAATCCAAGCAATCACTAGACCAACTTTGACTTTAATTTTGAAAGTGTTAGAATTGATGAAATCAGCCAAAATTCTGGATTTTAGCAGAAAAATACAGTAAGATCTAACTCCCAAAATTTCAGAAAAAATGTCAGGGACGATGGCGCTCAGGGTGCACATGGTCCTCACAACTTTTTTCCAAATTTTCAGGGATGAAAGATATTATGATTTTGTTGCAGAATCCAAAGTTACAGCTGATTTGGAGATGTTTTGATCAGTGAAATTATCGGTCAAAGGTTGAATCAAGAGGGTTTCAAAAATTAGGGTTTTGACACTTAACCACTTAATTTTCAAAATTAAAGCATAGATATGATTTGATAATTTGCAGTAGAAGGGTAGATCTGAAACAAGCATTAACAATTAAACATTTCGCAAGCTCAATTACTAAAAAGAAAATTTAGGGTTTTTTATGCAATTAACCTCTAAAATTTGCAAAAGATCAAACATGGAAATGTAATTAAGGAAGCAAATTTTTAGATCTAACCATGAATAATCAGAAAGAATGTTCACGTCAGGTTCACCAAAATGTAAAGCGAAAAATCACAAGCGAACCCTAAGTGTTCCCCCCACCACTCTGAGGAGAGGGGAAGGAGGTCACTAGGGTTGACGGTTTTCACTTAGGGGAGACTTTACATTCAAAAGAGGGGTTGAAACCCACAAGATCCAATCCCACACAATGCAAGATTGGATTCTAAATGAGTTTCAAGGGTTAAGATAGCAAGGCTACCCTCTTTTGTAAAGAATGTAGATAAAAGGATCAAGCTAGGAATGCATAGAAAGTGAGAAAGATTTGCTTATAAACAAAGATAGGGATATAGGATGAAGCTGCGGACCTGGAATTAGCAGTAAAATGTTGAGACGGCACTGTCCTACAAATTTGAGCAAAAGTTGACAGGATGATGGTGCCCGGCGTGCACACGATCCTCCGAAAAATCCGCGAAACAAAGGGGGATCTGTTTGTCTCTACACAAGGATTCCAGATCTTCAATTACAGCCACATACCTGCAACCTACACACAAAAAATCGAAGACGATTGGGGGGTTAGGGATTAGGGGTTTGCCCTTAGGTCAAACCCCAGTTTTGGAATTAACCAAGAAATGAGAAATGCTATAAATGTAAATGATTGTAATGTAAAACAAGTACTAGTACCTTGTTGTAAGAATGTTTGTATTCTTACATGCGAAGGTGTGGATGTTATTGTATGTTGTATGTTGTATGTTGTATGTGGTATGTGATCTCCTCTTCAATGGTTGAATCCTTTGTCTTGAATGCAACACTTAGCCTTAAATGGAGACTTAGAATGCTCAATTGCTTGAAGGAATGCTTGAATGCTTAAATGTTTGAATGTTTGAATATCACTTCCGTGTCTTGTACACATATGTCCTTCCTCTCTTTTTTTATCTCTCAAATGGGAGAGGAAAATGTAGTTTATATACTTGCCAATTAGGGTTGATAGACTGATTTTTCCGACCTTAGGCCAACCAGGAAACAATATTTTCCAATTTGCAAACTAAAAGACCCGAAGCCCCATAAGAGACTGGGCCCAAAATAGGGCCAGGGACCAGGGCACTGGGTGCCATGGTCCTAGGGGACCAGGGCGCTGGGCGCCCTAGTCCTGAAGGACCAGGGTGCCGGGCACCATGGTCCCACCTCCAGGGATAGCAGGGTGCAAGGAGGATCAGGCCAGGGTGCTGAAAAATGCAGTTTTTGATGTCATGGACAAGTTTCGGGGTCTCCATTCAGGTTTCGTGTTGCGTCGCCATCGTAAAGACCCAAATGCAGTCAAAATTGCAAGTGTCACAATTTTAGGACGCTACAGTTTTGTAGGTCAAAATACTAAATATGAGTACAACTTCCATTCCTTTGTTACAGTTAGTTTCAAGGTGATTAGATCCACTAGTTTTCTAGACTGGTTTGTTGTGGATTTATCTTTTCAAAGTGTGAATTTAGTTCACAAAGGTATACCCGCCTGGACCCTGAATAGGTCCAAACTGTAGAAGGTTAAATCAAACCTTGTCATATGTTGTCCTAAGAGTTTCCTTCCCTTTGATATCTCTTTTGCATAGAGTTCAATTATTTTATTATAAGGATGTTAAAGTGAATCAGATTTTGAAGACAACACACCCTTGTGTTCATGCTTCTTCCCTAGTGGAATTTTGGAATAGTCTGGGTAATCCTCTGACCTTGACTCATTTTTTTTAGATTGTGTGGTGTCTTGGGCCTACTTTCATTTTGTGGCAAAATTGGTTGGAGAGAAATCACAGAATCTTTAGGGGAGTAAAGCTTCTAATCCCACAAGTTTCACATCAAGTTATGTGTATAATCCAAGTGTTGGCATATATGCAGAACATGATGACATGATGATATTGTATGCTGTCATTGATGTCAATATGCTGAGGAGTGAACCGGTATATTAAAGTTAAGCAGCTAGCAAAGAGAACCAGTATGATGTTGTGAACTAGTATATGTGCAAAAGGTGAAGCGATATGTCTATCCAAGTGAACCGGTATGTTGAAATGTGAACTAGTAAATGGAATGTTTTCTATCAAGGTTTTCATATGGTATGACTATGGGTTGGTAGTCTTAGATTCAGGGTTTCCGATTGAAGTGCTCTATGCCTATATGATTCAACCGATGACATCACCTGATGATTTAGCATTGTAATGCAGAACAAATTGTGTTTCCATGATTAGCCTTGTGCATGTGAAGGTTCTTGCATGAAGGAGATTGATCCTATCTACCTCGGGAATTTGCGAAGTCTCTGTAAATGGTGGAGAATGCGTGATGGGTTATCGCCTCCATGAAGCGGTGAAAAATGAACAATGGAGAATGTCTTGAGATCTGTTCAAGACCGTTGTTTTCAATGCAAAGTGTTCAATGGTCAGAATTAAACCAATTAAATTGATGAATACTAAGAGGGGGGGTGAATTAGTATACAAAAAAATACTGTACTCAAACACTTAAACAGTCTAGCAGCAAACCGGTAAAACAGTTTTACAAACAAACCGGTTAACACACATGCAAACCAAATAGCAAATAGGGCATTCACCCACAGAAGCATAATCACCATAACAAAAGAGATTTTGACATGGAAACCCAAATGGGAAAAACCGCGGTGAGATGAAACTCACAAGTAACTATCTACAGAATAGTAACTAGACCGGTTAAGATCATACAATTTTCTTTGCTAGAATAGATCTTGTTAGGAATCTCAATCTCTGTTAGGAGATAAGTCTAATTAAAGAATACCTTGTGAGAGGATTTCAGATCCACAGTTGTGAACCACCTTGTTAGAGGATTTACAAAGGCTCTACTATGCCTACCCGGTTAAGGGTTTCAGACTTGTCAAAGATGTGAGTAATCAACAAGTGAGTGATCTAAATATTTGAATAGTATTCTTGGTTAGATCCTTAATAGCTCATTATTAATGCATTTTAGCATTACTTCAGTCTTCAGACACTTCACACTCTTTTTCTTCACACAAAGTTTTCCTCCTTCTGTGTTCACTAATACAACAATCTCAACAATCACCTTAAACCCTCACAATAGCTAAAACCCTAGACATGATGTCCTTAAAAGGAGTCTGATTTCATGTCGATCCAATAAGATTACATTGCAAGTTCCTAGGTTCATTGTATCTAGACACATTTGGTAACACGGCACAAAATCACTGTCAAAGTGTCGGTGGATGGTAACTCATCACAAAAATATACTGGTTGGTAACTCATCACAAAGTATTACTGGTTTATACAACTTTACCGGTTACCAGTTAGTAACTTAGAGTAATACCGGTTCAATTATGAAACAGATTACCAATTGACAAAAATGAAGACTGGAAAATGATAACTATCGCTTCTAGCTCCGCTCCGCTTGAGATAGTCAAACCGCTTGAGCTCTTCATGCCACTTGGGTCTTCATACCACTTGAGATCGGTAAACACTTTCTACATGACATCGATAGTCTAAAGACTACAACATAATACCGGTTTGGAAAAAATGTCGGTTGAGCATAATTCATACATTCAAAAAGTGATCTCATAGCAAGTGTGTGTCCATCAATGACAATCACAACATAATCATCAAAAATGCCAACAATCTCCCCCTTTGGCATTGATGGCAACACTTAGGAAAAATTTTGACATCTAAGTGTTTTACAAAAAAAATGCCATAATCAAAATTACTCCCCCTAATCATATACACTATCCCTTTGCAGAAAATACAATGTATACTACTCCCTTATAGAGATAAACATCAGAGTATACATAGCAGGCATCAAAATTTTAAACACCAGACTACTTCTCCCCCTTTGCCAACAATGAAAAAATATAGCTAATAACCCTTGTTTCCATTAGCATTAAAATAATAAGTGTTTATGACAATAAAGAGTGAAACTTGTCAAAAACATATTTAAAGTCTTGCATAAATTGCTTCATGGATAAGGACCATGACTTAAGTAATGAGGTAGCAACCTCATTCTCCGTTTGCATCTGATAGACCTGTTCTTCCATGGCATCCATGGCACTCATCTCTTGAGCAACCGTCAGGGCATCTAGATTGAGATAGCATTTCTAGAGAATTTGCAGTCTTGGTAGTAGGCCCAGTTGAAGTTCTTGCAAATTTCATGTCTGATTGCTGATCTCTGCCTCTATTCTTGCAGACTGAAGTTGAAATTGGTGAATGGTTTGCCCATATGTGGTGAAGGAATCATAGGGCATCTTTAAAGTGCTTATGAATGACTGCATATCAGATTGCAGTTTGTCTTTCTG
The DNA here is from genome assembly GCF_030272615.1 of Cryptomeria japonica. Taxonomy (NCBI): domain Eukaryota; kingdom Viridiplantae; phylum Streptophyta; class Pinopsida; order Cupressales; family Cupressaceae; genus Cryptomeria; species Cryptomeria japonica. The sequence continues at coordinate 115,904,015 of NC_081415.1, read as the reverse complement.
AGCAAGTACATCTTCACATAATAGATGGGGTTGACATATCTTACTGAGCACTAATTTCCCCTCATCCATTGGATCTTTGATGTCCTTATGTGACTTCTGCAGATCAGATCGGAGCTCATGTAACTTTTCACCAAGGCAGTCCTCAAAGCCTTTTGATGCTCCTTCTTGGCATTCACTTCAGTAACCTCTTCCAGGCTTTGGACCTGGTCTTCCACAACTGTGCATAAGAGTTTTAGTTGGGCCAGAGAGGAATTGGTACTAGGGAGGTTGGTATTGGGTATCAAACTGGTAAGAGTGTCCACCGCAGCTTGGATCACATCTTGCTCCTTCTTCCTCCTTATTACCTTCAAGCATTCTTGAGCAAGCTTAATGCTCTGCAGTAGCTCCAATTCATTTGTAGATTGGAGATCAATGGGACTGGTAATGTCAGCTTGCCTGGCTTGACTACCGGTTGCCTTTGGAGTCTCCACTTGAGTGCTCTGTGTCGCTTCCTCCTTCTCTTTTTCTCTTAGCTTGACTTCTTCTGCCTTCTTTTTCTCCTCTTCCTCTATTTTTCATTTCACTTCTTCTTCTTTTTGCTTCTCTTCATCCTCATCCTTCTTCTTCTTCTCCTCTTCTTTTCTCTTATCCTCTTCTTGCTTCCTCTTCTCTTCTTCCTTTCTCTTCTTCCTTTCTCTTCTCCTCTACCTGTTTCTTTTCTTCTTCTTGCTCCACTTCCTTCTTCTTCTTTCTTCCTCTTGTCTCTTTTGTTCTTCCTTTCATTTCTTTTCTACTTCCTTCTCTTGTTTCTTATTTTCCTCTTCTTGTCTCTTATCCTCTTCCTATTTCCTCTTTTCTTCTTCTTTTCTCTTCTCCTCTTCATCTACCTATTTTTCTTGTCCTACCACTTCTATTGATGTACCTGGAGTAACATCTTCATCATTTAAGGCATCAACATAATTGGGTTCCATTTGATCAGTGACCGGTACTCCATTACTGTCATATGCTTCATCCAGTTGATTGATTTCCAGTTCTTGCTCAGCTTTCCTGTTGGCTTCTACCACTTGGTGCAACCTTAGAGTGAATTGAGCAAGGAAATGAGTATCTTTAGTTACTTCAAGAGATTTTCCTTATAGCAACAGGAGTCTCCTTTTTCTCATAAAGAAGAGGCCTTTGTATTTGTCCAAAACTTCATAAAGTACTGAATTAGACACATCAAGAAAGTATTGTGCAAACACTTCCTCTCTTATTTCTTGTTCCTTCTCTATGGAAATGCGCCATTTGTTATCTAAAGAATTATACAAAGAATCGGGTACCTCAGATCTAATTTCTGAGGGTGACCGGTCATTAATACATAAGTATTGAATGACTTCCTGTTCCACTTCCTCTTTCTCATTGTCATTGAAATCATCAAAATATTCTTTTAAATCACTAAGCAATTTTCTTCTAAGATTTTTGATAGTCCTTTGACAATGTGACAAAGGTATATAGGAGGAAACGTGAATATTTACCAGTGTAGATGTTGTCGGTTCATTGCTGGTTGCTTTTGTCTTCTTCCTCATTTGCCTAGTCTTCTTAGGCTGTTCTTCAGACATAGTGTCCTCTGAGTCCAGTGTGTTATCTTTTGTTTTCTGCTTTCTCTCAAAGACTTTGGTGGGTGTAGCTTCCAATTTCTTCTTTGCTGTTGACTGCTTGGTCACTTTAGGATTGGCTGCAATAACTGGTGTTGATGTTGAAGGCATTGCTTTTCCCTTCTTTACTGAGGGTTCGTCAACCAGTGTAACTCTTTCCAAATAGGTTCTAGTTCTCTTTGCCTTTGGATCAAGAGGCGAGGAGAGTAGGGTAGAGGCATACCCATGTAGCATGTCATACAGTACCTCATATTCCATGGGTTCCACTTCTTTCTGTCTAGGCTCAACTGCCTCCATTATGCACTCATCAACATTGATGGTGAAGCAGATGTCATCTTCATATTTCTTGACAATATCACCCGATATTCTCACCCTTTGGCTCATTTTGCGTCTAAACTCATCAAATTATTTATTCAGAACTTATTAATAACTGGCTCCAACCACTTGAAGGCTTTCCTTGATTTGCTTTGTAACCGGTTGGTCAGAAAACCACTAAATATCTTTGACTCCTAGGAAGTAACCTTGGAAGTAGAAGAACAACCCAACCAATAGTTGTGCAAACTTAAATATCAAGGCATTTTCCTATTTAATCAACTTTAGGTTCACCAAAAGTTGCCTTTGCATACAAGTGCATAAGTCAAATGATGCATCTTCCATGATCATCATGTAGGCAGCATTTACCACTACAGCAGAGACAGAGTTGATCCTACTAGCATAAAATGTCCGGTAACCTATTACCATGTAGGCATATTTGACCAGATCATCCTTGATGGGATTGATGGTCATTCTTTGTTCGTCGCTCACAGAACCAATGAGCTTGGTCATTTCCATCTTGTTGATCTTCCTTAGGGCTGGCACTTCACCGACGTTATAGAAACTAGTGACGGCATGAATCGCTTTCGATGTGATGTCATGCATCCACTCTAAGTACATTTTATCACCATGCACTCTGCTCAGAATGATGCGGATGGGATCATCTAAAAACTCTTCAAGGAAATAGACTGCATTGTGAAGCTTCTTCTTTTCCAGGATGCTAAATTCTGGTTTAATCTTCATGTCCTTCCCGCAGAACAAACTCAACTAAGAATCGATCAATAGAGATCCTAGGTCTTCAATTTTACAGTCAAAGTAATCGGAAATGCCTTCCTTGACTATGACACCAACAAGTATTTGAGATAGGGCATTATATTTTGCCTTTCATTGAATGAAGTCTACTGAATCAACCAGTGCACTAGAGCTAGAGTGTGATGCGGAAGCCATGATAAATAGAGAAATTTGAAAAGTACCTTCATAAATCAAAATTTAGGGCACACAAATTATACTTCACCACACACTCCCTTAGTTGCTGAAATACCGCTTTGTGTTCTACACTTGACCAACAGATGTTAGCTTCTGATTCTTCTTCAAGATTTTGAAAAATTCTTTGAATCGCAATCCAAATCACTTTTCTTCACTCAGTGCTTAAAAAAAAAACTTCTTCACTCGAGAACTGATAAGTGAAAAATGACTTGAAAAATTCTTTTAAACAAGTTCTTCACCTACCATAATAAATGCTCCACTATTAGGGCGTAAACTCTAATTTGTCTTTTACCATTTCCAGTCTTCTGCCAACTGACAAGTATCACATACCGGTTAAGATCTTTTACCGGTGTAAACTGGGGGTTCGAAACATTTCACTGTTTTCTCCCCCTAAGCTTTTTTTATGCTTAGTTTGCCGATTCAGTGACTTCCACACTAGGTGTAGAAACTAGTTCTTATTGAATCACTTCTTCTAGCTTCTTCTTCCAGGTTTTCTTCATATCCACTTGAATAGTTTCAACATCAATCTTTCCTTCCGAAGTGACTGGTATATCATCCGATATATTCTTTCTTGTTCTGCAGAATCTTGTTGTATGCCCTGGTTTGTCGCAATGATAGCAAATCATGCCAGGTGATCTCCAAGGTCCATTATTCATGTTTCTATTCTCCCTTCTACATGTTGCAGCAGTGTGACCATGACCATGACAGATCAAACAGGTTTCTTTCCATCTAGTTGCCACTTGATAGACACCGCTTCCAAACTAATGATTATAGGTATTAAACCGGTTTGGGTTCCAGTTCCCAGAGGGTTCAGGAAAAACTCCTTGACTCCTTTGAGGATACCTTCCAGTGTTGTGCATGACAGGCCTGCATTCAAATGCTCTATGCCCAAACTTGTTGCATGCATAATAATTACCATTGAGTCTACTAGGCTTATCATTTAGAAAATAAGGGAAATTATTGTAAGCCTTACTTCTACATACATTGGTAGTGTGTCCTTCCTTGAGACAATTAAAGCAAATAGGTTTGAACTTTTGCTTACCTTTATCCTTTGGCGTCGATTGCTCCTTTGATGCTCCATCTTTTATTCCAGAGGTCTCACCTTCCTCATATTCAGAGAAACCAAGTCCATTAGTATTCTTTACCGATTTAGCTGATTCAAGCTTTTGCTCTAGCTTAACAATGCTCTTATTGAATTTGGCAAGTATTTTCTTTGACTCGGTGAGTTCTTTAGAAATAGCCGCATTGGATTCCTTCAATTTTGCATTCTTAGAGAGCCTTGCATTTCTTCTTTTTCTGCTTTGCTTTCATGAAGATGACTTGTAAGTGCACTGATCTCTTGCTTCAGCTTGGAGATCTTGTGATCTTTGTCTTTTACCAAATCTTTAGCTTTCCTTCAGTTCTCAAGCTCTTGACACATTTGGATAGTCATTCCTTCCAACTCCTTTCTCAGGATGGTATTGGATTCATTCAGTTTTTCCACTTCTTGAACTAGAGCTTCCATATCCACTTCATCAGAGGAACTATTTTCAGTTAGTTCCATCAGTTTTTCAGCATGCTCTCTTCTTTTTGCCTGAGAGGCCTTATATTTGACTTTAAGTTTATCATAGGCTTGCTTAGTCTGAGTGAGCCGATGAGTAAGTTCCCTCACAGTGTATTCCCCCATATCTCTTTCCAAGTGGTTAGACTTATAGAAAGGTTGACTCTGATACCAATTGATGAATACTAAGAGGGGGGGTGAATTAGTATACAAAAAAATATTATACTCAAACACTTAAATAGTCTAGCATTAAACCGATAAAATAGTTTTATAAACAAACCGGTTAACACACATGCAAACCAAAAAGCAAATAAGGCATTCACCCACAGAAGCACAATCACCATAACATGAGAGATTTTGATGTGGAAACCCAAATGGGAAAAACCACGGTGAGATGAAACTCACAAGTAACTATCTGCAGAATAGTAAGAAAATCGGTTAAGGTCAGACCGATTAAGATCATACAATGTTCTTTGCTAGAACAGATCCTGTTAGGAATCTCAATCTCTGTTAGGAGATAAGTTCGATTAAAGACTACCTTGTGAGAGGATTTCAGATCCACAGTTGTGAACCACCTTGTTACAGGATTTACAAAGGCTTTGCTAAGCCTACCCGGTTAAGGGTTTTAGACTTGTCGAAGATGTCAGTAATCAACAAGTGAGTGATATAAATATTTGCACAGTATGCCTGGTTAGATCCTTGACGGCTCATTATTAATGCATTTTAGCATTACTTAAGTCTTTGGACACTTCACACTCTTTTTCTTCACACAGAGCTTTCCTCCTTCTATGTTCACTAATACAACAATCTCAACAATCACCTTAAACCCTCACAACAGCTAAAACCCTAGACATGATGTCCTTAAAAGGAATCTGATTTCATGTCGGTCCAATAGGATTACATTGCAAGTTCCTAGGTTCATTGTATCTAGACACATTTTGTAACACGGCACAAAATCACCGTCAAAGTGTTGGTGGATGGTAACTCATCATAGAAATATAATGGTTGGTAACTCATCACAGAGTGTTACCAATTTATAAAACTTTACCAGTTACCAGTTGGTAACTCAGAGTAATACCGATTCAATTATGAAATAGATTACCAGTTGACAAAAATGAAGACTGGAAAATGATAACTGTCGCTTCTAGCTCCTTTGCTCCGCTCTGCTTGAGATCCTCAATCTGCTTGAGCTCTTCATGCCGCTTGGGTCTTCATACCGCTTGAGATCGGTAAACACTTTATGCATGACATCGATAGTCTAAAGACTACAACATAATACCAGTTTGGAACAAATGTCGGTTGAGCATAATTCATACATTCAAAAAGTGATCTCATAGAAAGTGTGTGTCCATCAATGACAATCAAAACATAATCATAAAAAATGCCAACATAAATTGCTTAAACTAAATGTTTGGGGTTTAGGGTTTATGCTACTGACCTATTTGTTTCCTATAAGGTCAATGTTGTGTTTCATGTTGAGGTTGTTGGCAAATGTTGTGTGTGTATCTAAGTGCAGAGATACGTGATTCTTTCCAGACCAGATAAGAGAATTGATACCTACAGAGTGTGTGCACAGAAGGAAGGAACTAAAGTGGATCTGCATTAGCATTGAGTGCTATTACCAGATAATTGTAATACCTATTGATCTCTAACCACTTCAACAGTTGGAAAATCCTTTAACAGGGTAGCTTTAACGAGCTTGTTGTAAATCTTTTAATAGGGTGATTCAAAGCCATTGAGATCTTAAAATCCTTTGACAAGGTAACCTTTAACAAGGTTTAACCCTTAACCAGGTATTCTAGCCACCCCTTAGCTGAGTGATTCCTAACAGGATCGGCTCCTAATAGAACCTGTTGTAACAATCTTTAACCGGACTAGGCTCCTAACAGAGCAGACTTCTAAAAAGTTCAAGAACAGCTTGTGGGTATTCATCCCCACCATGGTTTTTCCCAGTTGGGTTTCCACATGAAAAATATGTGCATCATGTGTGATGCCTTTTCATGTGATGCTTTGTTAGTTTCTGTCAAGTGGTGAATCATGTTGAACTAGCAAGTTATTATATTTTTGATGGTAGATTACCTGTTTATGCATAAGGATAAAGTAGAAATGAGGGTGTAAGTTGTGTGAAAAGCTAAGTGTTGCCAGTTTATGTCTTTCATAGTTTCATTGTGTTTAACCAGTAATAATCTGGTTTAGACCAGTGCTAGTGTTTGCCAGTCAAGTGCACTGTTTGCAGTCAAACCGATTCAGGAAAAGTTTTTGTGCCTGTACTTATTCACCCCCCCCCCCTCTCAGTACCAGTTTGGCACTCACTGTTCATCATTGAGTTATCAATTGGTATTAAAGCATCCTCTAGGTCCTCTGTGTTGTAAGCTTAACTGCTTGAGGTAAAGATCCTACTCTAATGATGAAGAGGGAAGGTCCAAAGTTCAACAAAGACAACTTTAAAATCTGGAAGGATAGAATGAAGATATACATCAGAAGCATGGGTGCTCAACACTGGAGCTATGTTGAGAATGCTTATGTTATCCCTACCAGTACTCTCACCGATGATCAAAAGAGAGAGATTCAGGAGAATGGGCAAGTTACTGAAGCCCTAATTAGTAGTTTATCTGGCATTGAGTTTATTGATGTTCAAGACTAAGAGAATCCCAAAGAAGTATGGGATTCCCTTGAGAATATTATGGTGGTGATGAGCATGTGAAACAAGCTAAGGAAGAAAGCCTTAGGGGAAAGTTTGAAGACATGTGGATGGTTGAAGGAGAGACCATTCAACAATATGGAATAAGAATCAAAACTATTGTTGGAGATATCAAGAGTGCAGGTGGTAAAATAGAAGATTCCACTATGGTTAGCAAATTTTTGAGATCCTTACTACCGGTCTATGCAATAAGGGTTGTTGCTATTCGGGAGTTGAGGTCTGTAGACAAGACAAAGGTATCCTTGGACTCCATAAATGCAAAGTTAATAGCTTATGAGCTAAATAATTATGATCACAGTACTCAGAAGACTAAATCAGCCTTCAGAGCATCTGTTGCACCATCTAGAAAAAGCAAAGAAGCGAGTACTAGTGCTGAACCAAGACAAAGTAGAGAAATGGATGATGAGGAGATCCTAATGGAATTTGAAGCTCTTCTTCCCAAGAGACTTCCCAAGGGAACCAGTAAATACAGAGGTAAGCTTCCTTTGAAATGCTTTTCTTGTAATTTGATAGGACACATTGTTGTAAACCGCCCTAATGGTGACAACAAGGATAAACCAGAGAGGTTCAAGAAGTTCAAAGGAGGAAACCAAAGAAACTGTTTTGTAGCAGTTGATGAAGGTGTCACTAATGAGGAATTAGAAGATGAAGAAAATGAAGATATTGTGTTTGCAGTGGTCAAGGAAGATGTGTTAGACAAGAAGGCTCTTGTCTCCCACTTTGATAATTCCAATGAGTGGATTATTGATAGTGGTTGTTCTCACCATATGACTAGTGACCAGAGTAATTTTCTATCTCTGGAAGAGTATGATGGTGGTGTTGTTTGTTTTGGTAATGATGCACCATGTATGGTCAAAGGCAGAGGGTCTATTTCTCTGAATATAGAAAGAGCAGTGCTGACAATGAGTATTGGGTAGAAAGTCTCAGGCACAATCTTTTGAGTGTTGCTCAACTGACTAATAATGGACTCACTCTTGAATTGAAAAATGGAGTGTGCAAAATCAAAGGAAAGAATGGTGAACTGATGGCTACCGGTATGAAAACCAAAGGTAGCCTATTTCAGCTAAATGCTAATGTCAGTACATGTCTTATGGCTACATTTGAGGATAGTTGGATATGGCATAGGAGACTCTGCCATGTAAACTTTGACAATATTGTGAAGGCCAATAAGATCAAGGCAGTTAGAGGATTGCCTATGCTGAGAAAACTAGAAAATCCTTTGTGCAGAGAGTGTCAATTGGGATAAATGTCTTCCTCAACCTTCAAAGGTAAACCTTTCACTACAGACAATTTACTTGATCTTGTGCATACTAATTTGTGTGGCCCTATGAAAACTAGGAGTGTGTAGGGAGATAGGTATTTTATGATTCTTGCAGATGATTTCTCAAGAATGATGTGGGTCACATTCTTGAAGGACAAGTCTGAAGCCTTCAGAAAGTTCAAATCTTTCAGAGCACTGGTAGAAAAGGAAACTATAGAAGAATCAAATGTCTTAGAACTGGTCAAGGAGGGGAATTCACTTCTAATGAATTCAACAAATATTGTGAAGAGAATGGAATCAAGAGGCAACTGTCTTCCCCCCGGACTGCACAGTAGAATGGCTTAGTAGAGAGGAACAACCAGACTGTGGTTGAAGCGGCTAGAACTATGTTGATCCAAGAAAAGGCTGCTCACACCTTTTGGAGAGAAGTGGTGAGCACTATAGTCTACATAATGAATAGGTTACTCATCAAGAAAGGTAAGGATAAGACTCCTTATGAGTACTGGATTGGTAAGACACCAGTGGTAAGTTACTTTAGAGTGTTTGGTAGGAAATGTTATATCAAGAGGAGTGAACATCAAAGCAAGTTCAATGCAAAATGTGATGAGGGTATATTCCTAGGATATTCCATCAAGACTAAATCTCTCAAATGTTTCAACAATAGGACTCAGAGAATTATCGAAAGCATCAATGTTAGAGTTGATGAAAACTCTGAGAAACCTGAGGAAACTGGTAGTGAGCTAGTAGGAGATGAACTAGTAGTAACCTTCTGGGAACCGGTTGCAAATCAGCCCAGTACCAGTAATTGTGCTCCTACACCAGTGGATGCTGATGCTGATGAAGATGAGGATGAAGAAGAAAAGAAAGATGAATCTATTAAGAACATACCTAGGTATGTCAAACTCAATCATGATCCAAAGTAGATCATAGGAGACAAAGATGTAGGAATCCTTACAAGAAGAAAGGTCAAAGAAAACTCATGTATGATCTCTGAATTTGAGCCTAAATCATTCAAAAAGGCACATAAAGATGAAGATTGGATCAAGGCAATGGAAGAGGAGCTTGATTAGATAGAAAAGAATGGTACATGGTCTTTGTTACCTAGACTGGAGCATAAAAATATCATTGGAACCAAATGGGTCTTCAGAAATAAGCTAAATGAGGATGGCATAGTGGTAACGAACAAATCCAAACTAGTGTGTAAAGGATATGCTCAAGAAGAAGGAGAAGACTATGGAGAAACCTTTGCTCTAGTAGCTAGATTGGAAGGAGTTTGTATGCTTCTTGCATATGCAGCTTTTAAAGGATTCAAGGTATACCAAATGGATGTAAAATCTGCATTCCTAAATGGAATACTTGAAGAGGAGGTGTATATAGAGAAACTAGATGGGTTTGCCCTATCAGAAGACAGTGACATGGTGTGTAGGCTATATAAAGCCTTGTATGGACTAAAGCAAGCACCTAGAGAATGGTATGAATGCTTGCACTCCCATCTTGTAAAGATTGGATTTGAAAGAACAAGTGAAGATAGCAATATCTACTTGAAATCATAAGGAGATCATATTTTGATATGTGAAGTATTTGTAGATGACATAATTTTTGGTGGAGATGACAAGATGAGTCACGACTTTGCAGATGAGATGAAGAAGGAATTTGAGATGTCACTCATAGGGGAGATTAAGTTCTTCATTGGACTATAGATTCAGAAAATGGAAGATGGAATCTTTATCACTCAGTCCAAGCATGTCAAAGAGGTGTTGAAGACCTTTGGCATGGAAGACAACAAACTGGTTGGTACACCAATGGTGATCGGTTGTAAACTATCAAAAGAGGATGACTCAGCATTGGTAAATGAGAAGGAATACCGATCAATGATTGGTAAGTTGCATTATATAGTGCATAGAAGACCAGACATTGCACATGCAGTAGGCATTACTGCTTAGTTCTAGAAAAGCGCAAGAGAATCCCACTTGGTAGCAGTCAACCGAATTCTTAGATATCTGAAGGGAACTATTGAATTTGGATTATGGTATCCATACAATAATGATTTCAACTTGAGAGTGTTCATAGATGCTGATTGGGCTGGTAATGTGGACGACTGAAAGAGCACAACCGGTGGTGCATTCTTTCTCGGTGGAAGATTGGTCTCATGGATGAGTAAAAAGTAGAGTTGTATCTCTCAGTCTACAGCAGAAGTGGAGTATGTTGCAGCTTTTATGAACTGCACCCAGACTATTTGAATGAAGCATGTATTGAATGGCTTCAAAGTTCCTATATTGGAACCGATAAGTATATTTTATGACAATACAGGTGCGATTAACATCTCCAAGAATCCAGTTTTACATGCTAGAACCAAGCATTTTGAACTCGAGTATCATTTCTTGAGGGAAAAGGTTCAGAACAAAGAGGTGGTATTGGAACGTGTTTCCAGTAAGGAGCAATTAGCAGACATATTCACCAAGCCTCTACCGAAGGCTACATTTACCTATTTGAGAGGTGAATTAGGGGTGCTGCCCCTTCAAGAGGTAAACTAAAGGTTTGTGCTCCACATTAGTTAGGTCTTACATTGATATATCTTTTCAGGATTGATGTGTTGAAGGATGCTACTCCTCAGGGGGAGCAACATAATGGAACAAGGGCAGCTTGTACCTCCACTTTGGCATTGTTGTCAAAGGGGGAGAAGATGTGAAGCAGAGAAGATATCTGCAGCAATAGGGTAAAGATGTGATGTTGAGCAATATCCTTGTATATTGCCATCAATGCCAAAGGGGGAGATTGTTGGCATATGTGCAAAAAATGATGACATGATGATATTGAATGTTGTCATTGATGTCAATATGTTGAGGAGTGAACCGGTATGATGTTGTGAACCGGTATATGTGCAAAAGGTGAAGCGGTATGCCTGTCCAAGTGAACCGGTATGTTGAAATGTGAACCGGTATATGGAATGTTTTCTATCAAGGTTTTCATATGGTATAACTACCGATTGGTAGTCTTAGCTTCAGGGTTTTCGGTTGAAGTTCTCTATGCCTATGTGATTCAACTGATGACATCATGTGATGCATTAGCATTGTAATGCAAAACATATTGTGTTGCCATGATTAGCCTTGTCTGCATGAAGGTTCTTTCATGAAGGAGATTGATCCTATCTACCTCGGGAATGTGTGAAGTCTCTCTAAATGGTGGAGAATGCGTGATGGGTTATCGCCTCCATGAAGCAATGAAAAACAAATGATGGAGAACATCTTGAGATCTGTTCAAGACCGTTGTATTCAATGCAAAGTGTTCAATGGTCAGGATTGAACTGATTAAATTGCTTAAACTAAATGTTTAGGGTTTAGGGTTTATGCTACCAACCTATCTGTTTCCTATAAGGTCGATGTTTTGTGTGTATCTAAGTGCAGAGATACATGATTCTTGCCAAACCAGATAAGAGAATTGATACCTGTAGAGTGTGTGCGCAGAAGGAAGGAACTAAAGTGGATCTGCATTGGCATTGAGTACTATTACCAGATCATTGTAATACCTATTGATCTCTAACCACTTCAATAGTTGGAAAATCCTTTAAAAAGGTAGCTTTAACAAGCTTATTGTAAATCCTTTAACAGGGTGACTCAAAGCCATTGAGTTCTTAAAATCCTCTGACAAGGTAACCTTTAATAGGGTTTAACCCTTAACTGGGTATTCTAGCCATCCCTTAACCGAGTGATTCCTAATAGGATTGGTTCCTAACAGAACCTGTTGTAACAGTCTTTAACTGAACTAGGCTCCTAACAGAGTGGACTTCTAAAAAGTTCAAGAACAACTTGTGGGTATTCATCCCCACTGTGGTTTTTCCTAGTTGGGTTTCTACGTGAAAAATATGTGTGTCATGTGTGATGCCTTTTCATGTGATGCTTTGTTAGTTTCTGTCAAGTGGTGAATCATGTTGAACTAGCAAGTTATTATATTTTTGATGGTAGATTACCTGTTTATGCATAAGGATAAAGTGGAAATGAGGGTGTAAGTTGTGTGAAAAGCTAAGTGTTGCCTATTTATGTCTTTCACAGTTTCATTGTGTTTAACCGGTAATAATCTGGTTTAGACCAGTGCTAGTGTTTGTCAGTCAAGTGCACTGTTTGCAGTCAAACCGGTTCAGGAAAAAATTTTGTGCATGTACTAATTCACCCCCCCCCCCTCTCAGTACCGGTTTGGCACTCACTGTTCATCATTGAGTTATCACCAAGAGATAGTGGAAGTGAAGTGTGAGGTGATGCTCCCTCTAGCTAGAGGGGATGTTGATATTGTGGATAGAATGGGTTTTCAAGGATTGTCTTCAACCTCTGCTTGTGTCAGAAGGGGTAGATGTGTGAAGAAGAATGTTCATAGGGAGGGTAGATGGTTGCCTCCCCCTGAGAATTTCCTGAAGACCAACATTGACAACTCTTTGAGGGGCAATCCTAGACCAACTAGGATTGGTGGAGTTGGTAGAGATTGGGCTAGTAAGGCTGTTTTCTTCTTTTGTATTCATAAAGGGCAATAGGCGAACAATTTTATGGAGGGGCTTGCTATTCTTTACGCCCTTGAAAGGGCCTATGCTTTGGGATGGCATAAGAATATATGTGAATCAGATTCACACGTTATTGTCAATATGTTGAATGAGAGGAAAGTGACTGATATCAAATGGCAGCTTGCCTTGGTGGTTCAACAGACTTTGTAGGTTAGTTCTAGGATGGAGCAAGTGTCTTTCATTTATATTCCAGGTGAGTGGAATAGGGTTGTTGATTGGTTGGCCAAGTGGGCTTCAGAGCATGGTGGGGATTGGAAGGTTGAGGGTTGGGGGAATCTTTTTCTTGATCGTCGTCAGGATCTATAAGGGATCTTGGTGGAGGATATTGATGGTTCTGATGTTGGGTAACATGGCTCTTTCTTTGGCTAAGTCTAGTGCTTCATGTTTCTTTTATAATCATCTTTTCTAAGTTTCAATAAATTTTTTACCCCTTTTATTCAAAAAAAGAATCTAATATATATAATAATTCATAATATTAAAATATTGCATATAATATAAGTATAAATTATATTATATATTTTAGAAATAAATAATATAAAAAATAAATATATAACATTTAACTCTATGATATTATTATACCAAGATTTTTTATTTTATTTTTAAATGGAGCATGTTTATATCATATTATTACTACTTGTCGTAAGCAATACTATTGCATTCAGTAAGCACTTTAATCAATTAGTTTGCACCAATCAAAAGTGATTATTATTTTTCCTTTAAAAAGAAACTTGAATTTTGTAAAGTTGAGATTTATATTTTTAAATTTAAGATATTATAAAAAATATTTATCTACGTTATGATTGGTTTAAAAAAAATGGTGTTATAGGAGAAAAATTTTAGGAATAAAACATTTTTTAGGTTTTATTTTTAATTTTTCTATATTAAAAACTGAAATATCTATTTTAAATATTTTTTTCGTTTTTATTATTTATAATATTGTAAATATAATTTATATTTTTAAATAGACATATAAATTTTAATAATTCTTTTTTTATCTGAAAAATATAGATAGTAAAACTAATTATAAGGACTTGATTTAGTTTAAATTAAATTAAATACAAATATTTATATTAAAAAAACATAATTATTATATGTATTCTTATAATTATATTTTATATATTTTTTTAAATAATTATATTTTTCAATACATTTTGAAAATCATTAATTTTTAATTATTTTAATATATATAAAATAATTTAATAACTTTTAATCATAAATTTAAATATTTTTCATAAAGTTATTCAAAAAATATTTATTTTCACTTTTATAATTTTAATAGTTATTTTATCAAAATTAATAAGAATTGATACTACATAAATATAAAAATTATATAATTACAAATTAATAATTAAATTTAAGAGTAATTTTATTATATATAATTATAATTATATAATTTTTTTAAATTAAATTAGGATTATACTTTTTTTTTAAATATATTTTTTCATTACTAAATGTGTATTATATTATAATCATTATACCAAACCATTTCCTATATGAAGTGACAAAATTGAAGAGATAGTCTTGCATTTTAATATTATTTATTAGAAAAATAATATGCATAAAAGAAAATCTATTTTTTATTATTATGTACTTTTAGTCAAAATATCTCTTAATATATTACTTTTATTAGAATAATCTCTTTTTTAAGTAATATTGGAAAAGAAAAGAATCATCTTTATTTAATTCTATTTTCTTTTTTCTTTTTCTTTTTTCATTAAGTTTAAAATTATTTTAATTATTTATGTCTTTTTATAATAATTAAAAACTATTATAATTAATTTTTAATCTATAATTATTTGCCTTATTAAAATTTTAATTATGATAAAATAATTATATTTAAATTAAAATCTTTTTTTAATTACTATTTTCTTTTGATAAGATTTTTTTTTTGATCGATAATGGGTCATAGCCGTATAATTTTATTGATTAAAAGGAATGTCTACATTTTCATTACAAGTTTGATTCAGTGTGGGCACTAGTAGGAAAGAACTGAATGAAGAAAACCTCTGGTCTTGCCTAAGGATAAAATCCTAGAACATCAATACAAAACCCAATGAGCCATATGGGCCAATGGTTGGCTACTTGGGTGATTACATATTACATTAGCCCCCCATACCGAAGATACTGCATGATTAACCTTGACCTTCTATGTTTGATATTCCTTTTACAAAATAGGAGAACCTTGTCATCTGTGGAAGAGTCAGTTTTGCAGTAACCCCAGAAGCATATGCTTTTGTACCTAGTTGCAGTGCTCAGAGAATGGTTTCCTTAATTGCCTACTGGTCCTGGGAATCACTGTAAAATGTTCCTCCTGTAGCCTGGTTATTAATGTTAATCTTAAAAGGAATTAAACTGAAAGCATGAATAAAATTGTTGAACAAGGGAAGATGATAAGCTTTGCCTAGCCAACTTCATAAAGTGAACCTCATATGTGAAGCCGTGTACCAATAATGCTTCCTAAGTGCCTAGAATTGGCCAATTTTAAGTCAGTCTGATAACAAAATAAAAATGTTGATACCTACATCAACAACTTGTTAAAGAACCTTCATAAAGAAAGGAATAAATGTGACCAACTGGACCAGGGCCATGATAGTCGTGGACTGCTGAAGATTAATTATCAAAGAGCAGAGTATAGACAAAACAAAGTTTAAAGCCATCTCACAATACAGGAAGGGATGACAACTTTATAAAGAAAACAACATAGCATAGGCCGAGAGTAGTATGAATTTGTAAATTATAAGATTAAAAATGAATAATGATTTAAAAGTTGATCTAAATAAATATATAAGCCAAAATATAAAAATGAAGATATGGTTAGGATTTAACCAACAGAAATGAAAATGATAATGACTGAATGTATATAACTATATGTAACTATACATATATTTATGTGATGTGTGTGTGTGTGTGTGTGTGTGTGTGTGTGTGTGTGTGTGTGTGTGTGTGTGTGTGTGTGTGTGTGTGTGTGTGTGTGTGTGTGATATATCTTTGTAGCTATGCAAATAGTATATATACACACCTATATCTATGTGTTTATGTGTATGTAAATATATATACCTATGAAATACAAATCTATATACACATACATATATGTACACACACACACACACATATATATATATAGATATTGTAATTGTGATGAGGGGTGTACCTGTACACAGTTGAATTTATCTGATAAAGCTTAAAATCATCGAAACAGGGCAGATTTAAAGCAATCATATAAATATCTATTATGAGTCTAAAAATAAGTATATCAGTAGGAGGCATATATGTAGTTACGAAGGGCACCATGAAGATAATTCTAATTCAAGAAATGAGAGTCGACAGGCTACTATAGATAATTACTAAAGTAATTCTGAGTTTGGGTAACAACACGTCTTAAAAGGTCAATCCCACACACTTTCACAAAATCTAACTACAAGAGGCAAACCCTTTTCCTTTGTTCCCTGCATGATCTGAGGGTAAGATCTTCAAAGAGGCTGAAAACTCTAGATTAGGCTCCTCCTTTGCAAAACCTTTTGCTAGTTCCATGCTTAATCCCTTGTCTCATAGGTAAACAACCAGCCAATGCTTATAGGGGGGTAATTTCACATGAAGCCACCACATAAGGAAATTAATATTCCTCTGGATGATAGGGCGCTTGTTTGCGAATTTTGCAAGGTCAGCAATTGCCAGAATTGGGAACCGGGGGACCTGACGATTATTCCACATTAGAATATCATAATGTCTAGGCTTAGGGGCCAAAATATCATTAGTAACATTTACCATTACTCGATCTAGCTCTCCCAGGATACTGCGCTTAAAAACCTTTAAGCATAGCTGCCTAATGAACTCCCTATTGGGCTCAAAATGAAACACTACTACTAAAAACATAGAGGAGATATCAGAGTTAACTTTGGTTTTGTCCTCATTATTAATGAAATCTTCCCCTAGGATTTGTAGAATGTCATTAATAACTAGATCATGAGGAGAATTGACAATACCTTTCAAACAAGCTAAAAGTTCCCTGTTTTGACTTTCTAGGTTTCTAAATCCTAATCCTCTATTAATTTGGGGGAGGCAAAGGTTATCCCATGAAATTAATGCAAAATTTATCTCTTCCTCCAGACCATGCCATAGGAAGGTCCTCAAGATCCTAGTGAGTTTGTCCCTGATACCTCCTAAGAGTTGGAGGCAGGACATGCAGTATTGTGGGGTTGTCGAGAGGATAGAATGAATCAAGACAATTCTTCCTACTAGCGATAGCCATTTACCTTTCCATGATTGCAGTCTTGATTCTAGTTTAGACAAAACTCCATCCCAAAGTCTATTTACTCTAACCCCTCTATCCAATGGGAGGCCTAAGTATATACATGGGAGGGTTCCTGAATTGAGGCCTAGAAGATTTAGAATCTCCTTTTCTCTTTTTCATTAGTGTTGAGGAAAAAAACCTTGGTTTTGTCTTTTTTCACCTCCTGATGAGAGGCATTCGTGTACCAATCAAGACTCAATTTAAAACTTCTAGTTTCACAAAGGGTGCTATTGCCCAACAATCGCATATCATCTGTAAATTGCTGACGAGTAACTGGATTGACATTACTAGTGACTCTTATACCTTCTATGTTGCTTAGCTCTTAAGACTTCTGGATTGTCCTGCCTAGGGCTTCTGCCATAATAATATAGAGGAACGGGGATATAGGATCCCCTTGCCTTAATCCTCAGGAGCTTGTAAAGAAACCTTGGGGGGAACCATTTACCAAAATTGAAAAATGAGGAGTTGAGATGCATTCGAATGTCAGGTTGACCCAACTTTTATTGAAACCAAAGGCTAACATGCAATTGCAGAGGAATCTCCGGTCAACGTTATCATAAGGTTTCTTAATATTTAACCTAATAAGCATTGAAGGGTTGGAATTGGTTTGAGAGGAATGAACTCCCTCGTGGGTGAGGATAACCCCATCTAGAATAGATCTACCAGGGAGAAAACTAGATTGTTTTTCCAAAATAATAATTGGGAGCAAGATTTTCAGCCTATTAGCTAATGCTTTTGTGAGAATATTGTAGAGTGTATTGTAGAGGGCAATAGGTCTAAACTCTTCCAGGCTTCCTGCAGAGGACTTTTTTGGAATGGGAGCTATGAAGGTATTATTGATCTCTCAAAGAATCCTACCTGATCTTCTAGCACCCTCTAGGGCGTCCACTAACTCCATTCCCAAAAAATGCCAACACGAATGGACGAAGGCAACTGGAAAGCCATCCAACCCAGGTGATTTTTCTAGGTGCGGTTCTTAAACCGCTTTCTCAATTTCATCTATTGTGAAGCTACTATTTAAAGACAAATTATGCTCTTGAGTGATTAGTTTATTGATATTTTGTAAAAGACTTCCCTAGGCTACAAGGTTGGAGGATTTCGAGTTAAGAAGGAGTTGAAAGAAGTTAACAGTTAATTTGGCTATTCCTTTGGGATCTTCTATTAGGCAACCATTACTATCATTGATACTGGTTATTTTATTTATGCTTCTTCTAGCTTTAGTACTAGCATGGAAAAAATTTGTGTTCCTATCCCCCTCAGCGAGCCAAGACTCTCTCTATTTTTGTTTTCAGCAGGTTTCCTCTTTTGACAAAAATTTTTCATTAGTGATTTTTCTTGCTTATATCGGTTTTGATTAATTCCAAGTTTAATCATCGTATCATTTACTTTTTTTAACTGAAGTTCAATTTGGGTTTTAGTGTCAAAGATATTACCAAATTTTTCACGATTCCACGTTAAGAGAGATTGTTTGATCATTTTTAACTTAGATACAAAACAAAATAACTTGGATCCAAAGACCTTAAATGATAACCACCATTTTTCTACCATGTTAATAAAGTTTTCTTCCTTCAACCACATAAGCTCAAATTTGAAGGGGCAGTTTAAAGGCTTGACATCTTCAGCTATAGTTAGTTGAATTAGAAAGTGATCAGAACCTGAGATAGGTAGTATGGATGCCTTGACTAGGTTGTTTTTTAGGGTGCCTAAGTTGTCCTTAATAAGAAACCTATATAATCTTTCTGCTATCATACTGAAACCAGATCTTCTATTGGTCCATGTAAAAACTCCATTGTCTGTAACTATATCCATGAGGTTGTTATGAAGGGTCTAATTTCTAAAATCTACTAGGGACTGAGGTTCTCGAGAACAACCACTTGATTTCTCAAAAAGGTTGCAAATGACGTTAAAATCTATGCCTATAATGCAATTTTTATTCTTATGTTTACTCATGAAAGTGGAAAGTTCCTCCCAAACTAATCACTTTAAATCATTTGGAGTAGGGTCGTAAACATTGATTAGTATAAAGTTTAAGTTATTGCTAACACATTTAACTTCTGAACTCATCTAGAATCTATTATTCTCTAAAGCTACTAATGAGATGCATCTGGGGTCCCATATGACACCTAGACCTCTAGATGCCCCCATCGCAAGAATTCATGTCCAATTGAATCTGCCTAAATGTTTGCCAAAACTATCTCCTCCAACACTGTCTAACTTTGTTTCCTGAATAATGGTTATCTAGCTTTAACCTTGAAGATGCAACGCTTGAGGATGTGCTGCTTGTTAGGGGCATTAATGCCCCTAACATTCCATGTAATTAACTTCATGGCAATGTGGGAGGCAACTTCCCCCTCCCTGCATTAAAGATGTCTATTATCTTAGATTGGTCCAGAGCCTTCCCATCCTTGAGTCTAAGTTTCGAATTTTATCTTCTCCCTCTTTTCTTCGAAGAAGATCCACAATCCAGCTTAGTCCTACCTACCAAATTAAGAGATAGACCTAGCGGGCCTTCCTCCACAAGGGTTATCAATGCATAGATCAGGAGAGGCCTCTCCAAGTACCTTGGAATTTGTCAAGGATCGTAGTGTTGGGGGATGCAAAGGAGTATTGATTACTGAATCCTTCTGAGCCTCCCTAAGGTTGAATTCCTTTAAGCCTCCAAGATCTGAAATGAGATCTTTGTCTTTGATTTCATCTACATCAGCTAGGCTATTCTCCACTATATCTATTTGTTCCTCTATATCTACCTTCAAGGCATTCATGAATTCAAGTAAATCATTAAGGGCTTCTTTGTTAAGAGAGATAGATTATTTTCCCAGATTATTGTTAACTTGGACTATGTTGGGAAGATATTGCTTGTTGGATAGAAGATGGCTCGATTTCTTATTATCCATGGAGGGGGGTGCTAAGTCTAGATGTGAAACCCTAAGTGAGGGAATGTGATTTCATTTTCTCTTTGAAGTAGATAATGAGGGTTTTTCCTTCTTTGATGCCTGTGCTGAGGGATGAGAGGATGAGGCAAAGGAAGGTGAGCCAACCTTGTTTTTGTTGGAGAGGGACAGACCGACTATGGGCTCAGGTGGGAAAGGGTTGGGGTGAGACTCAGGTGTTGTGATTGGCTGCCTATTGTGGGTGGTTTGGTTGTTGATAGCAGAACTATGATTGATTATTGTCTCCTTAATAACGTTGCTCTTATGGTAGATAACCATATCAGAAGCATCAATAATTCCTTTATAGATTGAAGGAATTATCTCCCATTTCCCTATTGAGGTAATTAATTCGAAAGGGTTCAATTTAAGGCAAATGGTTTTGAAATCAATAGGTAATTTAATGTCTTTATCAAATTTTTTTATCCCGAATACCTTCTGTAGCCAGGCATTTCCCTAACCCTATTGTGAGTGATTCTATTATTTTTGAAACATGAAATTCGACAAGAAGGGGGTCAATGCCAACCCAATGCAGATTGTTATTGAATTCATAAGCTTTAGGGTTAAAATTAGGAGCCCAATCAATGCAATGAAAGATACAACCATTAAGCAATTTCTCCTTACTTCTGAGAAGATCCTGCTTAACACTAGAGTCAATGCAAGTAATTAGAATGCAATGAAAGCCTAGATTATAGGTTCTTACCAGGTTGTGAAATTTAGTCTCCCACCAGCCTTTAACATCTTCAAAGGAATAATGAGAGCCTCACCAATTGGAAATGAAGCTCTTGCTTTGGTGAAAGATGATGTTCTACTGGAGAATCTCTAAATCCAGCCTGATCTCATCTTTTTGGCCTACAGGGTTCGATGAGTTCGACCGCAACCGTTCTTCCTACTTCACAGTATGAGGAGGAGTTACTTTCCTAGGTCTGTTTACCCTAGAGAGGTCCACCAAGGAATGTCATGAAAAGCTCTAGATTGCAGGATTTGCCTTAAGCCATCTTTGGTTCAACACCTTTCTGTATTCTCTGGCTTGACCCACCGATTTGTTGAAATGGCTTGAGGGATGGGGGAGGACGGGGGAAAGAAAGAATATTTAGTGCCCCCGAGCAACGAACTGCTCCAAGATGCAGAGCAATTTTGTGCCCTAAAGGGAATCGAGTTAGAGCATGTGAGGGTTTGAAGGGCTTTCCTCCGGTGCCTAGTCTTTTTCCTTTCCACCACCTACCAAGCCCCTTCCACTTCGCTCTTGGTTGGCTTACACGTGGAAGGAGAAAAAATCATGAGACGCATGATAGAAATTGTTCAAAAAACATTAACTTTCACTAATCACCGAAAATTTGCAGAGAGCTTCTTTTACATATATTCAATTTCATAATTCCTTTGATAAGAATTTCTTTTATTAGATATTCTATTTTTTATTATCTATTTTAATTCTTCTACTTCTTCTTCTTTTAAGGATTAATTATTTTATCAAGCTAAAATTGTATTTTAATTATTTGTGGTTTTTAATGGAATTACAAATAATAATTAAAAGATATTAGAATTTAAACATTTTAGCTTATTAAAAATTTATTATTATAGAATAATAATATTTTATTTTTATTCTTATTTATATAATAAAATAAATTTCAACTTGTGTGTGTGAAAAGTGGAATAAGAATCTGTATTTGCAAGAGACAACACTTCAATCAAGTCACTACATGCATGGTTAGACAGATATAAATATGAATATGAAAACCATAACAAATCGACCCATTGCCAACTAAAAGATGCGAGTATAAGATTGCTCTCAGATTATAAGCAATACCAATGACTAGATGACACCAAGATGAAGGATTTTAATCTATATGAGCATGATATTAATGCTAAATGGATGCAAGATTAATCTAACAAGATTTAAGCAATATGAATCTAAATGATTTAATCAATGTGAAATAATTAATATGCAATATGTCAATGAATCCTAGAGCAAAAATAGTATAATAACAATATATTCTCCAGCCTCCTTCTTTGAATGAGATGAGAGCCTGAATTTATAGAAAATTCAGAAAGAAACCAACGGTTGAGATCAAATGATGATGAACGGTCAAGATTTTCCAAGAGGAAGTACAATCCAGGTGAATTGATGTGATTGGATGCTTTTATCAGTTTTAAAGGAAATTGAACTAAAATTACGATAAAATCGAGAAAAAAACTAATTTATTCTCTATTTCATTCAATTTTGAGATTCAATTGTTTTAATTGCTTTCTTTGAGATTATTTATCAATTTTTAATTTGTTTTTCAAGATTATCTCCAATTGATTTCTTTTCTCAATTTTTAATTCTTTTTTGTCAATTAATTCCTTTTTTTATTTGTTTCCTTTTTTGAAGATTTATGGCAATTTTTATTTATTTTTCAATTTAATTCCTCTTTTTGATGATTTAATGGCAAATTGATTTATTTAATTAAATATGCTAGGATATTTAATAAAATAAATAAGATAATTGTTTAAAATGATTTACTTGGAATGATTTAATTAATTAAATAAATATTTAATTAATATTGATTGATTAATTTTGCCATGTGACATTTGATGATTAAAGAATTAATTAATTGTGTGCTCAAGATTGATTTAATTGCCTTTGGTTAGAACCTTGGTGATGTTGTTGGGGTGAACTCACAAAGTTGGTTCCCACTTTTTGGTATGTCCTGATTTTTGCTAAAATCATTCATTTTTAAAAAAATATAATGATTTAAGCTTTAAGAGGTCCCATTTGAAGCAATTAATTGAAGAGAGTTAAATCAAAGGCTCTTAGATCAAAATTTCTTGGATAGAACCTCTCTACTTCTAAATCATACTTGCAATGGAGTCTCCTTTGCATCTATCAAATGCTACTAAAAAACCAATTTTACATTAGCTTTTGGGGGATCAAATTAATTCATTTAAAAGTATTTTTTTAAGTATTTAGTCCTTATTATAATCTTTCCAAATAGTATAACTTTTAATATATTTAATTTCATTAATATATTTTTATTTTATTTCTTATGAATGTAGGTTTTTAACCGAACATGAACTTCTTTGTTTAATGCATTGGGAAAAATAGTAAAATAATTCAAAAAAAATCTAAAAAATATCTATGAACTAGGTATTGGTGTTTTCTTTCTAACAAAAAAAACAAAATTGAATTTTGATATATATAAAACAAGTTATGTGTTCAAACGTACACCTATATCCAAATTATAATTAGTCTAACTTCAAAACTTAATAAAATAAAAAATATTCAACATATCACTATCAAACCAAGTGCATGCCCTAGGTATTGATGTTACAAACTAGAATTCAAAAGAATTAAGTTATTATCATTTATAGAAAAAAAATTATGCGTTTCGGGATACACATCACTCTTAAAAAAAGATGTTTGTTGTAAACAACTACTTTTTGAGGGAGATGGAAAAATCAATAAAATTTTATTCAAACAAATTTGCAAAAAATATATTTAGAATCTACAAACAAGATGTTAAAAATCACTAGTTTATATTATCTTCAAATTCTTAATGGTTTAAAAGTTATAGGTGTCAAAAAGTGAAGGTTTTTTTCAAAATATTCATCTAAGTGTCAAAGTTGGTCAAAAAGTGGGAACCAGTATTGTGAGTTCACCCGTTGAGATTAGGGGCTCATGGTTTAGATGACCATTTTTAGGGTATTACATTTGCCCCTCTTTGAATTAATGTGCGAGCAGTGCATTGGTTCAAAGAATAGTTGATGTCTAGGAGATGCCAGTTCTGAACTTGATTGATCACGAACTAGATGAAAAAGAGAGGTGTTTAGCTTGATTCAAAGTGACAAAGCTAAATGAAGTCTGATTAAAGCGATACTGATCCCAAACTTGATTGAACTTACGAACGATAGAAAACAAAAGATACCGAACTTGAACTTGATTGATCAAGAAGTGGATCTTAATGATCTAGAACTTGATTGATCTAGACATAGTGAGTGATGATAAAAATCAATCTTGAACTTGATTGATCAAGACACGATGAAGATAAATTGTTCAGCTTGATCAAAAAATGAATACTAAACACCTGCTTAGATTGAGTGTGATCGAAGATACTCTTTAAACCCTTGATTGAGTTTAAATGAATAATTAGCTTAATGAAAAGTGATGAAATTGATTAACGTTAAGAGATTGATTCAGATAAAAGACAAATATTAGCTTGATTTGAAGTGATAAAACTGATATGCCCCTAGCGATTGATTTGATTTAGATGATAGAGAGATCTCAACTTGATATAAAGTGATGAAGATGAGATGCCCCTTATCAATAAGGATTTGATTGATTGATTTTCTTTAGTTGAAAAGATTTTGCTCGACTTTTGATGAAGATTTGAAAATTTTCTCGACATTTGAAGAATGTGAGGTCATAAGGTCACGAGTATGCCCCCTCGGGAGCGAAATCGAAAGATGACGAGGGTATATGATGATTATAGGCAATTTTGAGCGATGATAATGATTTGAGCACAAATTGAATCAAAGGAATATTTGAGAAATTTTGGCATTGATTGATGAAAAATTGAGCGAAAAGTTGATCATAAAGTTGATGTGTAGAATGAAATTGAATTAAGATTCAGCGTTGAAATTGAGTGCAATTTGAAGAAAGAATAAGCTTTTGATGAAAAGAGCACTAAGTGGCCCAAATTCTGAAATTGACTAGCAAAATGATCTTGAATTTTGATTTCGATCCCGAAAATGGACTCAAGGCAGCCGATTTATGAGCTCTTGATTTGATTTCATAGTACTTGTGTTGATTGGTTATGAGATGTTGTTCTATATGCTTTATTCTATATGTATGCATTTCTTTTTCAGCATGGATGAATGTAATGCAAATGATTATTGATGTCTATTTTTGTTTCTCTTCATATGCACATAAATGAATAAGTATGAGTAATATGAAGAATGCAATGTTTTCATTTTTCTATGCAATAAGATGAATGCATATGAGTAATAATGAATGTATGAATCTATATAATATGTTTATGTATGCAGCTAACACCTCAAAACACAAGTACTCGATTGGAGAAATGATGAAAAGAGACCACTTAGCTTAGAAATGATAACGCTCCAACTCTCATTTAGAAAATAAAGAAATAATTGTTACGATATCGAAATCACTCTAAATGTATGAGATGCAGAATGAAATGCAAAATGAGATGCAACCTAAACCTAGTCACTGGATTTTGAAAAGCTTAATTTTCATCATTGAGTGCCTTACAACCACAATAGGCAGATTAGAGTTCCTTGCTTTTCATGTGCAATATTAATTATCTTGTCTGCAATGGCCCTTTTTTTCATTCATATCCTTGGATAGATTTCACATGAATGCGGATTGCACAATGAAGAAATTCCCTCAAAACAGACAAAGAAATGATATGGAACCTCCCTGTAGCATTCAAATAAGCGGAGTCGAGGTATGTGAGGTGATTTCACCTTGATGTGAAGGCTCTTATCATAGACACCTACCTAATTTAGATGTTTCTAGATCAATGGAATCATTCCTATAAGCAGAAAACAAGAAAATGTTATGCCCCCAATCCTTGCTCCTCTTAGTCAAGATAGACTTCCTCAAGTTACTCAGAGGGATAATAATCGAAAACCAATATAAAAGACAACACACAAAGAAAATTTCCATGCACAACTCAAATTGTTTAGTGATTGTTTTCCGTTATGTTGTTTTGCTTGTTAACTCAGTCATAAAACTCTTCAGTAGTCAGGAGATAGGTAACTGACTCGGAGTGGACGACCAGGTTTCACTGACGTAAAGATGACTTGTTTGACACTGCTTAGGATATGTAATGTGCTCTTGTCAATTACCTAAGACTAGGACATTGATCAGTTTCAAGCCATGAGGGTTCCAACGAATGAGGATGTCACAAAAGTGACTGAAATATGTGCAAGCGAAAGCAAAGATGCGTGAAAGTGGGAATGCCAATGTTGCGTTGATAGATGGAGCGATTGAGTACAAGAGGTGCCTGTTTACCAGTTTTCACCTGCTTGGCAGAGATTCATTTTTATTTTTTTTACTGAGGTGCCTGTTTACTAGGTTTTCACCAAGGCATTTTCTCTCTTTTTCCCTTTTTTTCTTTTTTTTTTCCTTTTTCCTCGAGACTTTTTCTGATTTTTTAGGATTTTTTCATGACATTTTTCAATTTTTATGATTTTTTCAAGACATTTTACGATTTTTAGGAGTTTGTTTAGGACTTTTTATGATTTGTTTAGGATTTTGTTTAGGACATTTTTTTATTTTTAGGATTTTTTTCAAGACTTTTTCGCTGTATAAGCTGCTAGAGCAGAGAATATTTAGGTAAAGAATTTCTTCAAATGGATGTTGTTAATCGATTCGCGGAGCTGTTCTTCATCTGATGTTGAGAGTTGATAGGCACCAGAGCCAAAAGTTGCAGTAACAATATAGGGACCCAGCCAGTTGGGTTCAAACTTCCCTTTGTTGTCTCGAAACTGTTGATTTTTAGGATTTTCTCTTAGAACTAAGTCACCAACCTAAAATTCTTAGTGTTGAACCTTTTTGTTATATCCTCTGGACATTATTTTTTGATACACTCTAAGATGATCAAACGCCACTTGTCGACGCTCATCTAGCAATTCAAGCTCTTGTAATCTAGATATTCTATAGTCTTCATCAATAACAAGACCTTGCAATGAAACTCTTAGAGATGGTATTTCCACTTCAATAGGTAGTACTACTTCAGCCCCATACACCAAAGAGAAAGGTGTAGCTCTAGTAGGTGGTCTGATACTTGTTCTATAAGCCCATAATGCAGGATTGAGTTGTAGATGCCAATCCTTACCGAATTTGTTCACTGTTCTATGCAAGATAGTCAGTAGATTTTTGTTAGATGCCTCTGCTTGTCCATTACCTTGAGGGTAATATACAGAGGACTAGTGTTGTTTGATTTTAAATTTCTAACAGAGTTCATCTAGATCTTTGTTCTTGAATTGTCCTCCATTGTCAGTTATAATGGATGAAGGTATACCATACTTGTAGATGATATAATTAAGAATAAAGAGAGCTACTTGTTTGTCGGTTGCTTTGATGGGCGGAACTACTTCTACCAACTTAGTGAAGTACTCAGTGGCAATGATAATAAATTTGTGTTCATTAGATGATGTAGGATATATTTGGCCAATTAGATCAAACGCACACTGCTGAAAGGGTCAGTGTGTCACAAAGGGTATGAGATCCCTTACTGGAGCATGAATAAGGTGCCCATGTAGTTGACGCTTTTCATAGGTTTTAGCAAATTTTATAACATTTTTCTCCATGTCTGGCCAGTAGTAGCCAGTCCTTAGTAGTTTTCGTGCTAAAGTTAGATCGTTCGAATGGGATCCACAAACACCTTCATGAACCTCAGATAAGGCACATTGGGACTCCTCAGTTTCTAGACATCTAAGCAAAGTATTATCTAAACCTCACCTGAATAGGTTGTTAGCAATGATGACGTACCATGATGCATTTCGGATTAGGTTCCTTTTTTTAATTTCGGGAAAGATTAGCAGGGACAACTTGGTCATGCAGGTAAGAGTAAATGTGGCTATAACGGGATAAGTCATGTCCAATAATAGAACAGACCATCTGATATTCAGGAGAATCATAGGCAGGATAATGTAACTCTTCCACCAGGAATTCGAAGCGAAAATTATATTCTTGTAGTTTTGGTATAGATGCCAAAGTGGCCATTGCATTCGCTACTCTATTTGTTGTTCTGGGGATCTGCTGAAATGATATGAAGGCAAAGTATTTCTTGAGATCATCCACCATTCTCTTATAAGGCATCAGTTTCTCATCTCTTGTTTGATATAGGTCATTGATTTGGTTGATGATGAGTTGTGAATCTCCATAGATGTGTAATTCAACGATCTTCCATTCAATGGCCAGCTTAATCCCATTTACCAGAGCTTCATATTCTACAATATTATTTGTGCAAGGAAAGAGAGTCTTGTAAGATTTTGGAATTGAGTATTTTTTGGGAGTAATAAAAAGTATCCCAGTGCCAAAACCATGTTGAGTGAAAGACCCATCAAAGAACATCTTTCATGATTGTTCAGTAAGGTGCATGATTGATTCATCTGGGAATTCTATATGCAGAGGTTGATTGTCTTCAAGTGGAGCCTCAGCAAGTTGGTCTGCAATAACATGTCCTTTGATGGCTTTACGTTCCACATATTCAATATCAAATTCTGTAAGAACCATGACCCATTTGGCCAATCTCCCTATAAGCATTGCTTTACTAAGAAGATATTTGAGTGGATCAATCTTAGCTACTAGCTTAATAGAGTGTGCCAACATATAGCAACTTGCCTTAATTTTTGTGATGCAAAGACCAATGCCAAGCATGCTTTCTCTATTATAGTGTAATTCATTTCATACGACACCAATATTATGTTGATGTAATAGATAGCTCGTTCCTTTTTATTGTCATCTTGTTCTGCCAGAAGTGCCCCCAATGAAGTATCTGTAGCTGATATGTACAGGATCAGTGGCTTACCTTGAATTGGTGGCATTAATATGGGTGGATTAGAAATATATTCTTTGATTTATTGTAAATGTCATTCACAATCTTTATCCCAGTTGTATTGAATCCCTTTCCTTAATACCTTCGTGAAGGGTTGAGTTTTGTCTGCTAGCTGAGATATAAAATGCCTTATTGACTGAAGACAGCCTTGTAAACTTCTCATCTGATTGATATTCTTGGGTGGAGGCATTTCCATTATACCTCGAACCTTTTCAGGGTCGACCTCAATTCCTTTTTTTGAAATTATGTAACCAAGCAATTTTCCTGATGTTACTCCAAATGCACACTTTTTAGGTTTTAATCAGAGCTTGAATCTTTCCATTTTATCTAGTATGAGGCCTATCTCTTGAATATGCGTAGATCTCTTCATAATCTTTACCAGGGTATCATCAACATAATCTTCCATGATTTATGCATCATGTCATGGAAGATAGTGGTTACTACTCTTTGGTAAGTTGCTCCTACATTCTTTAGACCAAATGGCATAACATTCCAGCAGAAGGTTCCCCATGCACATGTGAAAGTTGTCTTTTCCTGATCTTCAGGTGCTATCTTGATCTGATTGTAACTAGAGAATCCATCCATTAATGAATACATCTCATATCCAACAGTCATATCTACTATCATGTCAATGTTGGGCAATGGAAAATCATCTTTCGAACATGCTTTGTTGAGATCCCTAAAGTCTGTGCAAACTCTAATAGATTTGTCCACTTTTGATATAGGTACTATATTTGATATCCATTCTGCATATTCTATAGCTCTAATAAATCCATCTTTTAGCAACTTCTCTAGTTTAGCCTTGACTAGCAGTGCCACATGGGGATGCATCTTTCAGAGTTTTTGCTTGACTGGTTTAACTCCTAGTGTAATAGAAAGGTGATGCATGATGAGATCAAGATCTAGTCCTGGCATATCTAAGTATGTCCATGCAAAGTTGATCTTCTTCTCTAAAAAAAGGTTGTTGAAATCTTTTAACTCTTTTGCTAATAGTGATTGAGCTAAATGAATGATGTGTGGTGTCTCTTGACTCCCAATGTTCACTGGTTGAGTTGGCTCAATCAATATGGAAGATCTCTCTTGGGAGTGACTTGGCAGTATATCAAGTATCTCACCTTCAAGCACCTCAAAGGGTTTTCACCTTTAGGTACGTCCTTTATTTTCTCTTTTTTAGTTTCTGACATTGCCACAATGTGGTTTTCACCATCAGATCTTTTATTTTTATTTTTCTTGTTTTTGCGACTAAGATACTTGATATCCGCTTCAATCATGTTTTCATCATGTTTGCTAGTGGAAGAGTACATGGGTTCAACTGCATTGAGATAGTAGGCTAATGTATAGTCATTGGCAAAAGTAGGTACATTCAAAGGTTGGTTATAAAGAGTACAATCAATCAGTTCCAGATGCATTAAGGATAAGGTTGGAACAGGCTCAAGGGAGTTCACGGTACTATCATCATGACTTTGGACCGACCAGTCAAGTTCTAGAAGACTACCTTGCATATGTGTCTTGAGACCAGGAAGAGTCATGACATGATTATCAAAATTCATGTTAGTATTTATTGGACCTAACCCGATCGACCTACTTCTAGCATCGTCACCTACTTTAGACTGGACTACATACCGTGGTGTAATAGTAACAGGATCAACATATAGTATCTCATCATTCATAACAGAGTAGTCATAATGCATTGTTGAATAGTTGTTGTTATAAATAGAGCTCTTGTCTGAGTCATCAGAGTCATAGGATGAAGTTGCTGACTCATCTTCAAGTGGGTTAGTAAAGGTATATATAGTATCAACACCCACATCTTTGATGCTGCAAGTTCCTTCATGATTTGGTTCATTGATTGCTTGTATTTGACACACTTGTGGACATAACCTTGATGGTTTTGTTAATCCCTGTCGCCTGTTCCATTCAACTTCCTCTGAACTGATGACTGGTTTTGTTGTTATAGCTTCTAATCCTTCTTTTGTAGTTTCGTACCTAATTTGTCTTATCTCATTAGGAGGGTTGGTAGGTGAAGAAATTGCTTATGTCCGATCTTTCTCCAGCTGTCGTTCATAGTCTTCTTGTCTTTTTAGTCTGATTTCTCCTGTTTCCTTTTGCATTCTTAGGCATATCATCTCTTATGCATCATCTATGATATCACTGGATTCTTCAAGGGTTTCTATAGTAGATGTATCTGAGATGTGATCTAGACCCCATTCATACTCATTTGAATCAGTTTCTAAATCATCTACCTATTGTCTGCCAGTATATGTGACTGGAACTTTTAGTGGTGCAAACAAATCTCTGATCCTGTATACTTCATCTCTCATATCCTCTGGGACTTCTACTTCCTGTGGTATTATAGCTGATATAACTGGAACTTGATTACCATCTATTTCCTCTCTCTGGGTGCACAATTCTTTTTGTTCATCGTCACACTCTTCCTGAGTTTGTTGAGTATTAATCTCTTGTATTGTTAAAGGTAGTATCTTTTTCTTCCACTTACATTGATGGTGGGACATGTGCTTCTGATCTAATTGCTTTCTTGGATCATATCCCAGTCCAGCTTTATCATTGGTAGACTTAGTTTGTAACTAAATAGGTTCAACAATACCTTTTTGACATTTGCCTAGAGGACCAGTACCTGAATATCCCATGCATTGAAGCATCTTGTATCCTAGACCATATTGTGTCGGAGAAATCTCACAATGTCGTATTTCTTTGTTTGCACTGTCTTCTTTGAAAAGTGATTTGAGAACATCATCCTCTTTATTTCACTTGCAAGAGAAGTAGAGGACTGTATAAAGAGACCATCATACATGACTTTTGGAGTTGAAGTTTGTGGCTTCATAACCTCGGATGGTTTTCCCAACTATCTTGGTGATGGAGGAAGAGACATTAGTGAGAGTATAGGCTCTATCTTGTAGTCATTCATGCCAATGTTTGTGATTTTCAATTTCTTTTGTAAATCTTTCAGCAAAGATTTTGAACTTTCAGCTACAGAAGCTGCTCTATTATTAGGAACAAAAGTATCAGCACTTTACGTTAATGCATTGCAGGTATAGCTTGCATCAGCCAGAATACTGACTTCAACTCCATTATAAGGTGTTGCCCTCATATTTGGCGTACTTATTATTTGAATTTCAAATTTTTCCCAAGGTTGGAAAGAGATCTAATGAGTGTTTACACATAGGTAATGAGCGTGTTATCCAAGATCATTGCTAGCCAAAACCCGAAAATGGAAGAGTTTTTGAGAATTACTCTAAATTGAGGGAAATCACGTGACAGTCAGGATCTAAACATCATTTTATGTCGTGTGGCCAACTTTCACCTGAGCCCAGTTCATAGTTTGGCATATTTAAACTTTCCATTTTTTGTGTTTGTTGCCCCCAAAATGATTAAATATCTCATCCTAGGCTTCATCATGAGGTGTAAATAATCATGTGGACCTTTTTCCCTTTCATTGATACATGTTTCAAATTTCAGGACCTAACTCCCTACCATTTGAAAGTTATGCCATTTTTCTCCAGCCAAAGCAATATATTTAAAATATTTAAATTATTTCTCAAATAATAATTTAATATTTTAAATTATTTCAATATACCTGGTCATTTGTGCTTAAAAAGTTGTTCAGAACCATTAGATGCACTCTCCCTTGTTTCCTCTAGGTAGCCAATGGTTTCCAAGATGTACTCGATTGTTCGTTGAAGCAGGAGGTTAGAAATACCCAATTTTTTAGCATTCTTAACCTCATTTTTCAACCTTTTGTCAAAAAGGTTAGAAATGCTCACTTTTTGAGCATTTCTAACCTATCACAAAAAAAGGTTAGGAATGCTAAAAAATTGAGCATTTCTAACCTCATTTCTTAACCTTGTGGACCTGCCTTGTCAAGAAGGTTAGAAATGCTCAGTTTTTTAGCATTCTTAACCTCTTATAGATTTTATCACAAAGAAAGAATAAAAGAGAGGAAAGAGCTTCAAATTCCAGGTTTTGAATCTATGTTGGATAAAATTGTAGATGTTTGTAATTGATCAAGTTTTTTACTCCATCATCCTAGCCTGTGCAACAAGGGAACTTTGGAACACGATAGTGACAATCACCCACATCTTCGCCAATGGAAGCTTCGAACCAGATTGAAGATACAAGTTGTTTTTGTCAAACATTGAAGTTTGATATGCATGTAAACCATGGGAGCAAAATGAAGTATATCACACAATGTTTCGGGAGGATTGTGTGCAGGATGAGGAAAGCATACTAACGACATGTGAGTTGTTCGATTGAATGCCTTGAAGAAACGTAATATAATTTATAAGAGAATCCACAGAAATCAAAGATGGTGATCTTTCTACCACAAACCAACAAGGAATTTATCAACTGGTCATGGTTTAGGTAAAGCGTAGAAGATAAAGGAATTGCATTAGACATAATAGTCACGGCTACTCTGGTATATGATAGAATTGCAAATCATGGAAGTTCACACAAGGCAGGTGAACTATATGACATAATGCTCCAATGAGATGCAATCTGCAGGTATATAGC
Organism: Cryptomeria japonica; assembly: GCF_030272615.1. NCBI lineage: Eukaryota > Viridiplantae > Streptophyta > Pinopsida > Cupressales > Cupressaceae > Cryptomeria > Cryptomeria japonica. The sequence continues at coordinate 115,870,740 of NC_081415.1, read as the reverse complement.
CGAATTCCATGACCTTTGCAAGCATCCTTTCAGCCTGCATAAAGATAAAGAAACTTCTTTAGATGTCGTGATTGCCACTGCTTTGGTAGAAATGTTGCGAAATGTGGAAGGTGTAGACAATGCACGTGGAGTGTTAGGCAAAACACTACGTGAAATGCAATGGTGGAAACATAGCAATGTGTGAACTATTTGACAGAATCTCTCAAAGAAATGTCTCTTTGGCAGGCATTGAATCTTAGCACTATGGTCTCATGACATGTGATGGTTGCAAGATATCATGTCACCCAAGCTGCAAACCATGGAAGCACAAGCAACACACGTGAACTGTTTGACAAAATTCTACATTGAAACGTATTTCCTAGAATGTGTTGATTGTAGAAATGTGTTCTTATGAAATGTGATGATTGTAGGCTATCCACAAAATGGATTTTGAAATAGCTATTGTGTATGGTGAAAATGGATAATAATAATAACAAAATTGAAAGGCTAAATGAATTCAACCACAAAAACCCTAGCCTAACAACAACAAAGATCCATCATAACATATGAAGATTACCTAAGACAATGCAAATCAAATGAAATCACAAAGATTATACCATTACATGTCCAATAGGGTTTTGATCTCCATTCTTCCTATCTCCATTGATCTTGCTTGACATATTTGCTCTCAGATTTTACGTGCACAAGAGATCAACAAAGAACGGAATGTGGTTGCAAGTAGGATCGTAGTGTAGCCAAGTGATCATAAAATAGTTCATTAGGTCATTAGGGTTTGATAATGAAAGAAGCATCTCCTTAAATAGAAGACACTATATGAAATGGAGGGATAAGATTGAGAGGTGTAAAAAGGAGGTCGGCTAGGATTAGAGGGTAGGTAGAGGAAATAATAAAATAATGAAAGAGGTAGGTAGTGTAGGAATTAAGAGATGAATGACATGTGTCATAGGTGGAAAAGGATAATGAATTAAATAAATAAATAAAGATTTATTTAATTAATAGAAGAAGTGGGATCAATTAAATAAATAAATATTTATTTAATTTAGGAAAAGGATCATTTAAATAAATAAATGTATTTATTTAAATGAGAAATAAGGCTAGAAGAGGATAAATGAATTAATTAAATAAATAAAGATTTATTTAATTAATAGAAGAATTAGGCTTAGATAATTAAATAAATAAAATATTTATTTAATTAGACATGACAATTTTGGGTGTCTACATTTTGCCCCTCTTTGAGACAATGCGGCTTGTCACATTGTTTCAAAGATGATAATATGAACTGATACAGAGTTGCCCCAATATGGGAATGATATGCCCCCTCGAGAGATTGGATGAAAATGTGTGAAAAGACCATAGACAATCTCTTGATAAGAAAGAAAGGCTAGAATGGACTGACCAGAGAAAGTGACAAAGTCATGGGATAATGAAGACTGACTCGAGAAACGATGGCGAGGGCTAGGGTAGGCTATAAGATAGACCACGGGCAGAATACATCCTCATTGTCATCCACACATCCACGAGAGCAAAGTGCAGAGCGAAAATAGAGCAGCAGCAGTCAGCAGCGATATCTTTCATTCACAAATTCGACCGTGTTCGCCGATTCCAGAGGCTAGCAGAGGCAAGAGAGCTAGTGAGTACCATAAAACCTCCTTGTACTTTGATGCATTTATTGTTGTCATTAATGCATGCTAGGTAATGTAATAAATGCATGTTTATGTTAGGAAAACACGTTTGTGTCCAAAAATGCGAATTTGTGTCTTCTAGGTCAAATCGGGAGTTCTGTGATGAACATACGCTATCGATTGGATAAGCTGCTGAGAGGATACACTCAGGCAGGTCCTCTTTAAAAAACTAGGATAGCAAATAGGTCTAGGATTGACAATTCTGTGATAGAACATACATTGCCAATTAAGAAACTACTCAAGAGGATTCACTCAAGTATAGGCCCTAGGATAAGATAGATCAAGGCACTTTGTGATAAACAATGAGTACCAAGATATAGTACTTTGTGATGAACAGGGAGTACTAAAATATGAGCAACACTTTGTGATGAACAGTGAGTGCAAATGTGAGCAGCACTTTGTGATGAACAGTGAGTGCAAAACACATAGTACTTTGTGATGAACAGGGAGTACCACTAGGATAGAAGCAACACTTTGTGATGAACAGGGAGTGCAAAACACGTAGTACTTTGTTATGAACAGGGAGTACCACTAGGATAGAAGCAACACTTTGTGATGAACAGTGAGTGTCACTAGGACTGAGATGATTGATTTGTGTGACTGCAAGAGTCTTTGCCTATGTTGGAGTCACGGGAGAGATTCCTATCGACTCAGAGGTTGCGACCTGAGTTGACAATCAAGGACCAAGCTGCAATTGAGGCTATGGGATTGAGACATATTCTAAATGTGCCTGAGTTTCAAGCGAACATGGGTTTGCTAACTGCGCTTGTTGACAGATGGCACTCTGAGACATGCACATTCCATTTGCCGATGGGTGAGATGACAGTCACCTTGGAGGATGTATACAGGATACTGAGGATACCGATCGATGAGGAGTTAGTACCCTACGATCGAGATGGAGATAGGGATGCACTGAGACAAGTGTTCTAGGATCCAGGACTAGAGATGAGGGTGGGACATGTGGCATGGGATACCATGACATGGACAGGATTAGCACTACCAACAGTGTTGGCAAGAGGTATCAGTGGGTTCTTTTGTCCGGATAGGGTGACACGAAGGGTGGCTGCAGAGGACACAGGGGCCAGGAGAGATGATCTTGGGGCGGGTCCGTCTAGGGCTTAGACTCTGAGGTAGGGAATTCATCGTAGCCATAGAGGGCTCCCTATGTATCAGTATTGTACCATTTTGTATGATGATGTAGACACTTGCAGGTGATTGTAGCCATATGATTTTGACATCATTGTATCATGACACTTTATATATATGTATATATGAAATGATTCATCTTTGTGGCAGCTATATGCATGCATACCTATGTGATGTATGTTTCTATGTGATGTTTATGATATGGATGCAAATATGTATATGATGCAATGCAATATATTTTTTTGTTCTTTTATGTTTTATATGTGTATGCATGATGCAAATGTGAATGTATGTAATGCAGATGAATATGATAATGCAAATGTAAATTGTGCTAATAGGTGTTGTGTGCAGGATGTGATGCAGTTGTGATATCTATATGTATGTATGAAATGCTTATATGTGGTAATGCAGGTACAACTACATGAAATGCAAATGTTTTTGGTGTGTCATTATACTCAGTCATGTGATAGCGGGCTGCACGGACTCAAGAAGGATGATGGAGGTCAATCAAGAAAGGGGGATGAAAGATAGAAGATATGAACGTGAAAGAGCTTCTTATGCATTATCATCATTGAGCTTTATTATGGCAAGTAGGTTATGACAATAGAGGCATATGTTCAACCCAGAAAGTCATTGTACCTGTTTGCATGGAGATAAGACAGTCACAAACAAGGAATGCCCCAGTTCATACTAGACTCACAGTGTCCTCATATCCTTGGACAAGTCATAGCATTACTAAGAGACAATCCACAAACAACAAATACAAATAGGTGATGATACCCCATCCTCGCCTTTCTAGTCAAAGACATCCTGGAGATAGAATCTCTAGTTAGAGACATCCTGAAAAAGCTAAAAGACATGTCACCTAAAGATAAAATCAAAAGAAAACCAAGACTCAACACCAACATCCATTGTAGTCCTCAAGTTTAGTGTCTCTTGTCACTTGTATAAGTCTTATTTGATTGTTGTCACAATGTTTACTTTCACAAAAAGGATAGATAGCACTGAACCATATGTTGTCTAAGTCTGTTGAAAGATTTGATTTTGTTGAAGCTCATTGTTGCTGCTGTCTCATCTGAAACTGACTGAATTCATGAAACTGATATTTTATTGTGAAGAAGACGAGACCTTATTGCAGACTGGCAATGCAAATGTTGCTTTATTGTAGATTGTGTGCAGATAGACTGAAGGAAGCTGGAAGAAACTGTACTCCTCGAAACATGTGATGTTCTTAGCTCCACACCCATCACTAGACATAGGATTTGCCGTAGCCACAGATAGGATTTGATTTATTATGGATGGAAAGGAGGTGAAAAGGGAGATTTATTATGAATGGCTAACCAATCTTGGGTAGATCAATAACAAGCCATGATGGGAATGGGTAAGTTTATTATGGATGAATTGGTCGTGAGTGTGTGCAAAGTGAAAGGATGAAAGTGGATCCTGAAGGAGGGAGGAGCAATGTCTCTACGCATGGCGTTGGAGACCCAGTTTTCACCATGGTACTTGCCCAAGGCGCCACCGAAGTGGTTTTCACTATTGGACGAAATTATTGCTCTTTACGTTTTTTGATTTTTCAATGTTTTCTGTGTCACAAGGCGCCTGTTTGCCAGGTTTTCACCAAGTAACAATTTTTTTTGTTTTGTAATTTTTTTGTATTTTTGAATTTTTTTTATTTTTTTTGTATTTTTGAATTAGGATATTCTGAAGAGCTATGTGTAGAACCTACGAAGGTGCATGCTATTGATAGGATCCTCCAAAGGTTCACCTTCTATAGTTGAGAGCTAATATGCCCCCGATCCGTATGCTGTTGTGATGATATAAGGACCAAACCAGTTTGGTTTGAATTTTCCCTTCTTCTCTCTGTCTTGTTGATTTTTAGGGTTTTCCTTGAGAACCAAGTCACCTACCTCAAATGTACGAGGCTTGACTTTGTGATTGTAGCTACATTGTTCCTTGATTGAATGATGTGTAGCTCGAGTGATTGTCTTCCTTGATGAAGGAACTAAGATAGAATTACTAGTGTGTGGACTACACAGGCCCGTATGCATGTCACCTGAAGAAGTTTGGGCATCACTGATAGCAAAGTCCCTTGAGGAAGCTCCATTAAAGGTCCATGATGTATCACTAGAAGGGAATGGATGTGTGGAACAAGTGGATGAGTAATGAAGGCTTGTGATTGCGAAAAGAAGTGAAAGTAGGATAGCATGATGGAGACTTAAGATCAACAAGTATGCTTTTTGACTTGAAATTTTAGAAATTTTGCCCCCAGTTATTTTGATATTAGGGGAGATCAACTCTTGTTCTTTTTTCTTCATAGGATTTTTATCCTTGACTTTGATTTTTGTAGAGTCCAATAGCTTTTGATTTTGATTTGGACTAAAGGACTTTTCTTTATTTTTGACTTTTAGATTTTTCTTTTCAAAGCTTGATTCTTGATCCCCAATGACTAAGGGCTTTTGTGATTCTTATTGATCCAAGTTTGGGAGAGGAGTGGAAATGGAAGTAGTGGATGATATGGTAAGGCTATGTGATTTTTCAAGAGGGCTAGCGATACGCTCAATAGATTCTTTGTTGAAACCACTCTTAGGACTATTGATATCAAGAGATGCTTGCACCACTGGAGGAGATTTACATTCAGACTTAGTAGCCACGGCACTAGGTGGTTCACACCCAATTCCTTTCAAATTGTTTATAGATTGTTCATGTTGACTGAATACCTTAGGAGATAGTGGAAGTTGATCAACATGAAAGATATACTCACCACATCCCAAGTCTTTAATCTTGAACTTTTCTTTCAGCTCTGATTGTTTGGATGTAGAAGCTTTCAAGGATTCTGGATCCACATATGTTGATGATGAAATTGCTTCTCTATTGACTGGGACTATTATTTCTAACTGAGGTTGTAGATTGTTGCAATATATGAATGGATTAGGGTCAGCTTTGACGGTCACTTCAACTCCATTGTGTGGAAACTTGATACATCAATGATATGTAGATGGTACTACATTCATCTCATGAATCCAAGGATGTCCCAAGAGTATGTTGTATGTGAGATCTAGATCAAGGACCTGAAAAACCACATCCTTTGTAACTAGCCCAACTCTGAGGGGCAAGGTGAGTGTACCCTTGGATGAATGCTCTTCATCATCATATGCTTTGATAGTGATTTTGTTTGTAGAATTCACAACTTTATCAGAATATCCCAATTGTTTAATTGTGCTCAATGTACAAATGTTTAGACCTACTCCTCCATCTATCAGGACTCGTTTGATTCTATGTTTGTGTATGAAGGCTTCAATGTGTAAAGGTGCATTATGTGGCTGACTTACGGAGGCGTCATCGGCTTCTGTGAATGTAAGTGAGTGTGGAATGGAAAGGTATCCCACCATGGCTTGAAACTGGTCCACGTTCAGATCAGTAGGAACGGCGGTGTCTCTCAAGATTTTGTCAAGAATAGCTTTATGAGCAGGGGATATGCGTAAGAGCTCAAGTATGGAGATGAGCGCGGGTATCTTCCCTAACTATTCTACAAGGTCATACTCAGGTTTGGTTGATGAAGAAGCGGTGTTTTTAGTTGAAGCACCTGGCAAAGAAATTTTACCTCGATGGGTTGTAACATGACATTCAGAAGTAGGTTCAGAAGAAGATCCAACACCTTTTAGTACAATCTTGGGTCTCTGAATAGGATTCTCAGGGTTTTTGTCCTTGATGATAATAGTAGAGACATAATTGTCCATCAAGATGTGATTGATGGTTGAATCATAGTTGTAAGGTGCTCTGGTATAGTTGGTTTGATCATCTATGGCTTTAGCTTTTCCCTTGTCATGTTTTGGGAACGGTTCCTTAAACATCTCATGTTCTTGATTGGATGAGTGTCCCTCAATCTCAATGTCACCTCTATCAATGAGATCTTGTACGATGTTCTTTAGGCGATGACAATTTCCTGTCTTATGACCCTTGCTCTTATGAAATTCACAATACTCATCATCATTCCACCAATTTGGTTTAACCTTTGGTTCATATGGAGGAAAATCTGGAACTGTGATTACCTTGTTTGCCACTAGCTTTTTGAAGATTGACTCAAGTGATTCTCCCAATGGAGTGTACTTCCTTCATGATCTAGAAGTTGTTTGATTATTCACTTGATTGTTTGTAGAACTTGATCCCAAAAAGATGAATTTGGGTCGCACTGTATTGGCATCAACAACACCATCATTGACTGTGTTCTTGTTTTTATTCCAAAATCTTGGCTTGTCTTTTCCTTTAAAGTCATCTTTGTTCTCCTTAAATATCTTAATGACTCCTTGCTCAATTAGGACCTTTTCTGTTACTAAGCCTTTTTCAATAACGTCCCTGAAGGTGGACAAACAAGCTTTCCTTAAATCATAGCGAATGTCTTTGTTAACATTCTGTGTGAACATCTCTACCATTTGTTTTTGTGGAATTTCACAAGAGCATCTGCTAGCTAGATTCCTCCATCTTTGTAAAAATGATGCAAAAGACTCTCCCTTTTTTTGCTTGGTGTTGCATAAAGTAGTGACTGATATGTATATCTCTATATTGTAGGAGAAATGTTGGATAAATGCCTCTGCTAAGTCACCCCATGACTTAATACCAGGTGGGAGTTGGGAGAACCATTCCATAGCTTGATCACCTAAGCTTTGTGGGAATAATCTCATCAAATATGTCTCTTCTGAAGCTACTTCAATGCAAGCTATGAAAAACTATCTTATGTGTGCCTTAGGATCCCCTTTTCCTCTATACTTATCAAATTTAGGCATCACAAAGTGTGTAGGAAATGGAGGCATTAGAATGCTCTTGTCAAATGGATAAGGATATATGTCTCTCATTGTGTATGTTGGCTTCGGTGTATTTATGTCCTCCATTTTCTTTTGTAAGTCCCTGATTTGTTGCTCCAAATTGCTCTTAGGTGGAGATCGACTTCTTGGACCATACCCCATGCTTGAGGTACCAATTGGAGGAGAAGCATGTTGCATATATGGATGATATTGATCATACACATGTTCATACGGAGGAGGTCTATAGTGATGCTGCATATATGGACCACTTGGTATAGATTCATGTTGAGGAACGAAATATCTATTTTGTCCATGTATACCATACTCTACAGGCATGTCATGTTCTAATGTGTTGCCCCCAAATTTGACATGGGGTTTCCTTGTGTCCAAATTTTGAGCATGCCTTTGAATATCCAATTGCTTTGGTGGTTGATCCTTAGCATTTGTAAGGGATTGAGAATATCTTTCTGCATAAGACTTCCATAATGGTCTGCGAAGGTGAGTATCATATGCTTGACCATGTGTATGTGGGACCTCTGGTTTTTGAAACAAAGATGATGGTGATTCAGGCACAAGATGTGGTCCTCTATTTCCTCCACTATTAGGCCTCCTTTGATCCATGTTGGAGTGAGATTGTTGCAAAGGTCAATTTTCCATTATTTGAGACATGTCAAAATCATGAGGTATCTTGGACCCACTTTGTGCCATCATTTGTAAGAAGTATTGTCTATCTCTCCTCATTATTTCCTCAATCAGTCGATTGAAGCGGGGGTCCATAATGGATTCTTCCACATCTGCTGAATGTACTGAAAAGTTGTCCATATTGTCATTGTGTGTATCATTGTTGTTTGTAGTGTCCATGTTCTCAACATTTGGAATGTTTCTATAGGCATCCATGTCAGGTAATGTGTTATGATCAGTATTGAAAAAGATGTCATTGTCATACTCATAAGAACTCATGTTTGCGGACTCTTGAGCCTCTTTAGTTTCTCTCCTAGATTTTTGAAGATGAGTTTCAACCATGAACTAGGTATTGACCAAGATGTGTGAGACTAGATGAAAATGGAAAAAGTATGGAAGACCAAGAGTTGGATGGAGTGCAAATGAATCTGAGGTGTACTTGCAATGTCCAAAGTGTAAGACCAAGTATGTATGTAGTAGAGTAGGTGTGACTTCCAAAGAGAGGATAGTTTCTCTTGATGAGGTAAGTTGACCTTGACTCTAAGTAAGACCAAATGAGACCCAAAGGTGATAGACCTTGATGAGGGACCACTTAGCAAAGTGTTGTTGTATGTAGTGTGTTGACAAAGTATGATGAGGACAAGCAAGTGACCTTTTGACTCAAGTTTAGACAAGTGTGAATGTAAGGCAAGATGTGAAGCAATGATGGACTGTGTGAGACCCAAAGATAGGTTGAATGCTAAATGAAACCTAGAGAAACAACCTAGGAAGCTCAAGAATTCTGAAACTAAATGCTCTTGTTTGCTGGATTTGTAAAAATTTTCCAATTTGTGAAGTTGTTGGTTGTGACCAAATCTGAATGTTTGACTATTTTTCGTGATAATAGGACACAATGTTGATGAGGACTCAATGTTTGCAAGTGTTTAGACTGACAATGACTCCAAGAAAAGTGTGTTGTTTGATGTAAAATTGTTTTGCATACACTTGAAGACACAAAAGACACAATGTTTTTCTGTTTGGTCTTGAATGTTTGAATGCTTAAAATAAGTCAAGCACAATTCTTATGGCTGGCCAAGACAATAGTTGTTGATCCCACATGGGGTTTTACCCCCGAGGCTACGCTATTCAGAGCGGATACTTAGATGCTTGACCTCACTGGCTCCACCCTCGGCACTCACTTCTCGGGTCAACCAAGCATCAGTCCCCACGAAAACTCCCCGTGGCAAACTTTGTATCTCTACTAAGAACCGTATGTGTGTGGGCCGCTACTAGAGGTCCGACCTCCTACCCCAACAACTAGAAGGATTTGGGATTCTAAGACAAAAAGGTGCTAGTAAGGGCATCCGCTTGTGTGGCCATACATGCGGCACTTTTAGCTCTGTAAATACAGAAGGCTCCCAACCAGTAGGGGTTATGCCCTACAACTGATCAAATAAATTTGATCAAACGGGTTTATGGGGAGACATAGTGTTGGTATGAACTAATCAGCACACGTTATTCATAGTTTTCACCATGAATACATTTATTTATAGTGGTTTGGAAGAGGTGGGTTTTCCTCGCTACCACTTGGGTTGTTCTCTTCTCACTAGTAGTCCTAATGACCACATGGGAAGATAGGCCCTCTAAAGATTAAACAAAAGGAGCCTATTGCTCAAGACACAAAAGACAATGATTCAATTTTAGTGCACCAATGGAAGTGTTTGCTAGTCTATGAAAACAAGGCACATAATAAAAATCCAAAAAACCGTTGCCAAGGACCTACAACAAAGATTTATCAGTAGTTTGGATTGTTTCAAATGATCACCCCTTCCTACAAGCACACAAGTTAGGTAAATTTTAGATCCAAAAGACTTTGTGAAATAGGGGCCTTCAACAATGCGTTTTGTTGACCAATTCAAAGATCTGATTCATCATAGAAAAAGACCACCTGTAAAATTTCAAGAGATTTCCAGAAATGTAAGAAAATCCAAAAAATTTGCTAATTTGCTCCAAAAATTATTTTTTTATGAAAAATCATATAAAATGCAAAATAGATCCAAAAAATCTGAAATTTTTACTGGAAGAGTTTTTGAGAATTACTCTAAATTGAGGGAAATCACATGACGGTCAGGATCTAAACATCATTTTATGTCGTGTGGCCAACTTTCACCTGAGCCCAATTCATAGTTTGGCATATATAAACTTTCCATTTTTTGTGTTTGTTGCCCCCAAAATGATTAAATATCTCATCCTAGGCTTCGTCATGAGGTGTAACTAATTGTGTGGACCTTTTTCCCTTTCATTGATACATGTTTCAAATTTCAGGACCTAACACCCTACCATTTGAAAGTTATGTCATTTTTCTCCTGACCGTCATGTGATTTCCCTCAATTTAGAGTAATTCTAAAAAACTCTTCCAGTAAAAATTTCAGATTTTTTGGATCTATTTTGCATTTTATATGATTTTTTTATGATTTTTCATAAAAAATTAATTTTTGGAGCAAATTAGCAAATTTTTTGGATTTTCTTACATTTCTGGAAATCTCTTGAAATTTTACAGGTGGTCTTTTTCTATGATGAATCAGATCTTTGAATTGGTCAACAAAACGCATTGTTGAAGGCCCCTATTTCACAAAGTCTTTTGGATCTAAAATTTACCTAACTTGTGTGCTTGTAGGAAGGGGTGATCATTTGAAACAATCCAAACTACTGATAAATCTTTGTTGCAGGTCCTTGGCAATGGTTTTTTGGATTTTTATTATGTGCCTTGTTTTCATAGACTAGCAAACACTAATTTAATATTTTAAATTATTTCAATATGCCTAGTCATTTGTGCTTAAAAAGTTGTTCAGAACCATTAGATGCACTCTCCCTTGTTTCCTCTAGGTAGCCAATGGTTTCCAAGATGTACTCGATTGTTCATTGAAGTAGGAGGTTAGAAATGCCCAATTTTTTAGCATTCTTAACCTCATTTTTCAAACCTTTGTCAAAAAGGTTAGAAATGCTCACTTTTTGAGCATTTCTAACCCGTATTTCTAACCTATCACAAAAAAAGGTTAGGAATGCTAAAAAATTGAGCATTTCTAACCTCATTTCTTAACCTTGTGGGCCTGCCTTGTCAAGAAGGTTAGAAATGCTCAGTTTTTGAGCATTCTTAACCTGTTATAGATTTTATCAAAAAGAAAGAATAAAAGAGAGGAAAGAGCTTCAAATTCCAGGTTTTGAATCTATGTTGGATAAAATTGTAGATGTTTGTAATTGATCAAGTTTTTTACTCCATCATCCTAGCCTGTGCAACAAGGGAACTTTGGAACACGATAGTGACAATCACCCACATCTTCACCAATGGAAGCTTCGAACCAGATTGAAGATACAAGTTGTTTTTGTCAAACATTGAAGTTTGATATGCATGTAAACCATGGGCGCAAAATGAAGTATATCACACGATGTTTCAAGTGGATTGTGTGCAGGATGAGGAAAGCATACTAACAACATGCGAGTTGTTCGATCAAATGCCTTGAAGAAACGTAATATAATTTATAAGAGAATCCACAGAAATCAAAGATGGTGATCTTTCTACCACAAACCAACAGGGAAGTCATCAACTGGTCATGGTTTAGGTAAAGCGTAGAAGATAAAGGAATTGCATTAGACATAATAGTCACGGCTGCTCTGGTATATGATAGAATTGCAAATTGTGGAAGTTCACACAAGGCAGGTGAACTATATGACAGAATGCTCCAATGAGATGCAATCGGCAGGTATATAGCTGAATTCCATGACCTTTGCAAGCATCCTTTCAGCCTGCATAAAGATAAAGAAACTTCTTTAGATGTTGTGATTGCCACTACTCTGGTAGAAATGTTGCGAAATGTGGAAGGTGTAGACAATGCACGTGGAGTGTTAGGCAAAACACCACGTGAAATGCAATGGTGGAAACATAGTAATGTGCGAACTATTTGACAGAATCTCTCAAAGAAATGTCTCTTTGGCAGGCGTTGAATCTTAGCACTATGGTCTCGTGACATGTGATGGTTGTAGGATATCATGTCACCCAAGCTGCAAACCATGGAAGCACAAGCAACGCACGTGAACTGTTCGACAAAATTTTGCATTGAAACATATTTCCTAGAATGTGTTGATTGTAGAAATGTGTTCTTATGAAATGTGACGATTGTAGGCTATCCACAAAATGGATTTTGAAATAGGTGTTGTGTATGGTGAAAATGGATAACAATAATAACAAAATTGAAAGGCTAAATGAATTCAACCACAAAAACCCTAGCCTAACAACAACAAAGATCCACCATAACATATGAAGATTACCTAAGACAATGCAAATCAAATGAAATCACAAAGATTATACCATTACATGTCCAATAGGGTTCTTATCTCCATTGATCTTGCTTGACATATTTGCTCTCAGATTTTACGTGCACAAGAGCTCAACAAAGAACGGAATGTGGTTGCAAGTAGGATCGTAGTGTAGCCAAGTGATCATAAAATAGTTCATTAGGTCATTAGGGTTTGATAATGAAAGAAGCATCTCCTTAAATAGAAGACACTATATGAAATGGAGGGATAAGATTGAGAGGTGTAAAAAGGAGGTCGGCTAGGATTAGAGGGTAGGTAGAGGAAATAATAAAATAATGAAAGAGGTAGGTAGTGTAGGAATTAAGAGATGAATGACATGTGTCATAGGTGGAAAAGGATAATGAATTAATTAAATAAATAAAGATTTATTTAATTAATAGAAGAAGTGGGATCAATTAAATAAATAAATATTTATTTAATTTAGGAAAAGGATCATTTAAATAAATAAATGTATTTATTTAAATGAGAAATAAGGCTAGAAGAGGATAAATGAATTAATTAAATAAATAAAGATTTATTTAATTAATAGAAGAATTATGCTTAGATAATTAAATAAATAAAATATTTATTTAATTAGACATGACAATTTTGGGTGTCTACAGGTGTTACATCCATCAAAGCATAGCGACGCACATGTGTCATATGATACAGATCGTGGGAGCATAGGTAATGCACAAGGCACACTAACAGTTTGACAAAATGTTTCAGAAAGATGTCATCTCACGTAATGCAATGATTGCCAGATATGCACAGAGCATTAATGAAGATAAGTTGAGAAAATGAGGGTTTTCTTGCGGTGAAATTAGTGATGATGATAAATGAAACAATCTAAAAAATAGGCTCACACTATAATACAGCGGCATCCATCAAAGCATAATAGAAAGAAATCATGATCAGATGTTCCGCTGGAAAATTATATGCAAAATGTAGAAGCATTTGACAGATTGCCTCGAAGAAATGTGGAATCTTAGACATTGCACCCCAATTGTTTAACAAATTTCCTCACAAAAATGTTCAAAAGATACGGAGTTTGAAGAAAGAAAGAGAAATTAAAAAGATAGTTGGATTGAAATCGTAAAAATGGCATGTGTTTCTTATGCAAAAGACAGATCGCATCCAGAGATATAAACAAATATTGCATCCTATGTGAAGTGATAGAAGAGATCATCAAGTGTTTATTCAGACAAAGGAGATTAGTTGAAGAACCCGTGAGATCATCTTGAGCTATGTTGAAGAACCCGTGAGATCATCTTGAGCTATGTTGAAGAACCCATGAGAACATGGCAAGTTGAGCACTAATTGCATTATAGCGAAGGACATTGAGTTGTTGATATCAAACAAAATCGAGAAGTGACACGGTTTTATTATCTGTGAGCATTGCAATAGGCTAAGTCAAAAGCCAAATAAGATGTATTCAATGGTAGAAAGAATGAAAAGGGTGGAAACATTTTTGCATATGCATGATACTCACGTATTGATGATCATGAGTGGTGGTGAATTACAGTTGATTGTTAGAAATTTTCACAAGCCACAACATCCCATTTCCATTTCATGATGTATAGTTACATGTAGCATGCTTGAGTTTTATCCTAAACAAGTTTTTTTTGAATTTCTTTACATGTGACCTAATAGATATTATTGCATGTGAGGGCACTCAAAGAATGGAAAGATGTAAAGTTCTAGGTGAATGGAGATCAAAGTTTATAGAGGCCAGATGGTGAGATAGTTGCAAATACATGTGGGATGTTTTGAAAAGGGATTCATTAAAGAAACACTACTTTCTATATTGTGAATAACATCAAATTTGTTCCAAATAAGACTTAAGACTTCCAATGATGGCAAACACCAGCTCGCAAGGATTTGAATAAAGTCAAGTGATAACAATCAAGTGAAGATACTTAGTAGATGTAGAGGTGGTTGGGTAGCATCTCCTCAAAGATAGGTTATTGGTGGACAAGTATTTCTTCGTGTCAATGATCATTTTGTTAATGCATGGGCGTATTGAAACAATCAATCCCTTAAATTCTTATGGAGTACCTCAAGGTTGTCTTTTCCTTTCAAATGGGAAGACATATTGAAAGTCCAAATGAAGTGGATGAAGACAAAGAAGTACCTCAACATAATTTATTACTTTATTTTTCATCAAATTATAAAGTTTCAAGTTGTTCTTTTTGTAAAAAGTGACTTACGTCACTTATTGTAACCAAAGGTTAGGAAATTGAATTTTTCTGCGCATAAGTGTGTAAGTTACTAACTCTTTGAAATTCACGTAGAAAAGAGTTAGTTATTAACCCAGGATTAAAGTTAGTTACTAAGATGGTTATTCTGGGAAGCCTATAAATACAAGGCTATTTGTAAATGTACGGGGGGACTTTTGACAAAGGGGAAAACTCTGCTAGAATTCTAGGAGAAACTTGTAATGAGATTTTGATTTACACTATGTATAGAAAGGATTTTGGACTTGTATATTTCCAAAAGGATAATAAAGAATACGTCTTAGTTCATGTGTTTTAAATGTATTCGTGTGTTATCATTGCCAATTTCTCGTATGTTAAATTGGTGGTCTTTATATGCATGTGTAATTTGTACAATTGATGTGATGACACACAAGCAACCTTTGGTATCTCAGTTTGAATGTGTTGAAGTATCTTATCTCTCCATATGTTGAGATTCGGCATTCTTCTTTATCATCATCTCATGACTAAGCATATAACCTTATGGACTCCCCTTGTAATTTGTTTCTAATATTGAGAAATCTTAGTTGATGGTCATATGTCTATTGTTGGGGTTTCTATCTTTATTTCTTTTTAGTTTTATGTTTTCTCCTTTATGTACTTTCAGGTTAAAAGTACACAAAATCCTAAATACCCTTATCATACAAGGGAGCTACCCCTCTCAAACACAGAGGAAGATCATGTTTTACAAAATGATCTCTCCAATTGTTGGAACGTTTGTCACTGCTCATCGGGCAAACAGGGTCAGTTTCAGGTAAACGACCACAGTGACAAATCTGTTTACCAACATAAGGAAATTTTAGGCATTGATGATACGTAGATGGTACTACTTTCATTTCATGAATTCATGGCCTACCTAGTAAGATGTATGAAAGATGAAGATCCAGGACTTGAAAAATGACATCTCTTTCCACAGGTCCTACTCAGATTGGTAATAGTACTAGACCCTTAGAAGTTCTTTCTTCTTCATCATAAGCCTTGATTGTTATCTTCTTTGTTGGATCAATAACATTTTCAGAAAATCCTAGTTGTATCAGTAGATTGTAGGTACAAATATTCAACCCAGCGTCTCCATCTATCAAAACACATTTAATTCGGTGTTTATGGATCATGGCTTCAATGTGTAATGGCTAGTTATGTGGGTGACTCAGTGAGTTATCATCTTCTTCAAAGAAAGTGAGGTAATGAGGTGAGGTCAAGTGACCCACCATAGATTGAAACCGATCTACGTCTAAATCTTTAGGGACACTAGTGGTAAGTAGAGCATTGTCCAAGACCTCTCTATGAGCAGAAGAGATCTTAAGTAGTTCCAAAATGGAGATTTGAGCATTGGTTCTCTTCAATTGTTCGACAATACTATAACCATGAGAAGAGGATGAAGCCAGTTGTTTTGATTTGGCCATGATTGTGTCTGTTTGTCTATTTGGCAGATTTGATGTTGTTTGATTGAAAGTTGAGGAACTAGCTCCTGGGAGAGAAATCTTCCTTTGAGCGCGAGTCACAACATTAGTAGTTTGTGCTTGATTTTGGTGATCTAGGACTATGATCACATTGCAATATTCAGTTTGAGCAGATTCAATCATGTTGATCACATTATCATTGTTAGTGTAGGTATAATTGACTCTAGCTCCTCCCTTGGATTTTGAGGAATCTCCTTGTTCATAAGTTGGTAAGGGATCTTTAAAGGCCTTACGATCAGCATTTTTCACGTGATTTCCAACATCGTTCTTGCCTACGTCAATGAGATCTTGGATTTCATGTTAGAGATTCATGCAATTGTTTATGTTATGTCCTTTGTTCTGATGGTAGTCATAGTATTCATTTTCTCTCCACCATTTGGGTCTAATTTCTGGGTCATATGGTCTAGAATTGTCTGGCAATGTTATCAAATTATTTGCCAATAAAGTTTTAAAAGTTAATTCATATGACTCATCCAGAGGAGTAAAATCATGCTTAGGCTTTGAAAGCCAAGGTTTTTCTTTAAACCATTCTCTTATTTTCTTTGGGGGATTCTCTGTTGTAGTTTCAGCTACCTTGAGTGCTTATGTGCCACTGGCCAGGTTAAATATTGTGGATTTTGTTTTTGCTTGGACGGTATCTACCACTCCATCATTAACAACATTCTTGTTCCTATCTTTGCCATATTTCCAGTATTTACTCTTTTCTTTAGAGATAGAACCTTGTTGTGTTTCCTTCCAAAGTGAGATATCTCCCTTTTTGATAAGCACGTCTTCCATTCTGAGGGCGTTATCTACCATTTTGTTGAATGAAGGGTGTACTTGCATCTGGACACTGTACTTCAATTCAGGGACTAAGTTGTTGACAAAGATATCCATTTTCTCAAGATCTAGGATAGTCTGTGAATATCTAGAGAACATCTTTCTCCATCGTTGGAGGAAAGTGAGAAGGGGTTCTCCTATCTTTTGTCTGGTATTGCAAAGCTCTATCATAGTGACTGGGTGACGAATGTTGTATGAGTATTGTTGTAAAAATAGTTGGATTAGTTATTCAAACATTTTTATCCCTTTGGGTAGGCTTGCAAACCATTCCATTGCTTGACCCCCTAAACTCCTTGGGAAAAGACGCATGAGGTACGTTTGATCGTGCATGAACTCCATACAAGTGGCACAAAACTCTTTGACATGATCTTGAGGATCTGAGGTACCATCATATTTGTCAAATTTTGGGATCTCAACTCATGAGGGAAATGGAGACATGTACAGGTTTTTGCAAATGGGAATGGGCATATTGTGTCCAGAGAATATTGTTTTGGCATGTTATCTTTGTCTTCTATTCTTGTGACCACAATTTGTAATGCTTGCATTTGTTTGCTTATTTTTCCCCATGGTGTCTCTTCTTCTTTAGCGACGAGGGCCTCCACATTATAACCAGTAGGGAGTTTGGCACCTTGCTTTTCTAATTCTAGGAAATAGTCTTCTTTTTCCCTAGCCATGATGACCTTCATCATTTTCCAGAACTCTTTATCATTCTAACATTTAAGTACTTCATCTTCGGGAGGTTCAGGAAGCTCAGATTCAGTTGATGAGGAATAGCTGTCAGTGGCATGATTGCTGAAATCCTTGTGAGTATCTCATTTACTAGCTTCTCTTTCTTGCCTTTCTCTAGACATGGTGGGAGATAGGGGCTAGCCAAATATTGGTATGTCGTAAACTGGTATTTGTGATGAGGACAGTTTACTTTGAAAGAGGTTTCCTATGAAGAATGGATTATTGTTAAACAAGAAGGGTGTTTCTTTTTCTTTGTTCATTCTGTTGTGAGAGCTTTTGGTTTAAACAGGCATTTGGAACCGATAGGACCGAGAGTGAGATGTGTTGCAGAAGTCAAGATACAATTGTAGCTAGTAGTTCATTTAATTTAGTGATTGAGAGAAGTAACTAAGATCTAGTCTGGTTTCAGGAATGATCTATCCTGTGTAAGACATTATCTAAGTCAACTTAGGTTTGATAAGATGTTTGTTTGAACTAGCTTAAAGATGATTGACAAAATTGTGCAACACAACGGCAGAGGTACACTATCAAGGTTGTTTATGCTTAGGAAGATGATAACTAGTTTTAGGCTTGTTGTAGACTGTTTTAGATAGGTTTGACTATTCTGGACTGACAAAATCAGAGACTCCTATGACAAAATTTTTGAGACCGTACGACAATATAATAGCTTCAGGACGACAACAGTTATGTTTCATACGAGTTGCTGCCTAGTACCGTACAACAAATGAGTAGGTCCCAAATGACAAATGATTCTGTGCAGCTTTGACTTGTATGACATAGGATTTAGCTTAAACGATAGACTATTGGGTCTCGTATGACACAGGATATGGTGCAGGACAATAAATGATCAAGTTCATATGACTGTTAACAAGACAGAGACAAATTCTGAGTTTCTCCATGGCTGGGTATGACAACTGAGTATGACCAATTCTAAGATGGACTGATTTTTGACCAGGATAGACTAGTTTGTGACACGGACAAAGTTTTGATCACTGAGTTTGTTGATTTGTTTTCTCCAGTTTTAGTATTCCAGTTTTAGTTTGAGGGATGAAAACACAGAAAACACACAGTATGAATAGTAACTCCAATCACAGCATGCAAACCCTATGGAAGTTGGCTTAGAGAAGAAAACCTTTACTTGCTGACTTAGGTACACACCCAATAGCTAATTAGAATACAGTCGCTAAGTCTTACGCAATGGATTCTCAATGCCGTATTAGCCGACTCCAAACGCTAATGGGGGCACGATATGGCAAGTGTCTTGGGAGAGTTACTATCTCTCTTGCACAAAGATTATCAACCTTTTAGAGGTGAATCAGGTAGCTTCTAATTTTTATTGGATCTAGTAAGGGTTTCGTTCAACGCATCAAGGTATAAACTCAATTAAGAGGTCTCCCAGCCTTGAAAACCAAGGTTTAATATACCCGAAGGTACTGAGGAGAGCTATTCCCGAGCACTGCCGTTGACTTGATTTTCATCAAATCAGGTTTATTTTATAGTGGGTTGGAGTACTTAGTGTTTAGCCATTCCCACTTAGGTCGTTCCCCTCACACCGATCATAACGGCTTTAAGAGTTTTTCAACCCCTCGGGAGGGCAGGCTTGCTAAAGATGTACAAATCTCAAACAAGGAAAAAGCCTCAAGGGTCTAGATTTCTGATTGTCTTAGAAAGACAAGAGCATACTCTCCTACCTCTCGGAATTTTCCAAAAAAATACAAAAGACAGATTTGTTCATTACCCAGATAGCAAGTTAGGTGCCTAAAAAATTAAAGAATACACGATGTTTGATTGACTTCTCTTTAGGCAACCTGTAAAAACAATGCATCAGTAGTCATGTTGTTTTTATTCTTTGACAGATGTATGTTTGGTTGATAAATTCTTTGACAAGCATCCTACAAGAAACTGGTTAGGCTCTGAAAATCTCAGGCAAACAGAAGACAATTCAGGGTTAGCGTCAGTGTAATCAAAATTTAATTCAAGAAAAAACCTGAAAAGTAATTTGCTTTTAATCTAACAGAAAACAGAATCTTATGACAATCTTCACAAAATAGAACGACAAAACTTTTATCGTACGAGTCAGAAATCAATACAGAATGAAAGAATATAACAGAATCAGTATGTCGTACAAGTCCATATTTTGATTCGTATAACAATTAACAGGATATAATATTGTGTCATATGATAAACCGCAGGCTTCAATATAATGTCGTATGATGTAGTGAAACTTCTCGTACGATATTTCACAAAGACTGTACAGATGAAACCTGTAGGATAAAAAGAATGATTTTGAGGCCGAAAAAGTAGTTTTCTGCCCCATGGTGGGCACCAGAAATGTGTGTGTGAAAAGTGGAATAAGAATCTATATCTGCAAGAAACAACACTTCAATCAAGTCATTACATGCATGGTTAGACAGATATAAATATGAATATGAAAACCATAACAAATCGACCCATTGCCTTCTAAAAGATGCGAGTATAAGATTGCTCTCAGATTATAAGCAATACCAGTGACTAGACGACACCAAGATGAAGGATTTTAATCTATATGAGCATGATATTAATGCTAAATGGATGCAAGATTAATCTAACAAGATTTAAGCAATATGAATCTAAATGATTTAATCAATGTGAAATAATTAATATGCAATATGTCAATGAATCCTAGAGCAAAAATAGTATAATAACGATATATTCTCTAGCCTCCTTCTTTGAATGAGATGAGAGCCAGAATTTATAAAAAAATTTAGAAAGAAACCAACGGCTGAGATCAAATGATGATGAACGGTCAAGACTTTCCAAGAGGAAGTACAATCTAGGTGAATTGATGTGATTGGATGCTTCTATCAGTTTTAAAAGAAATTGAACTAAAATTAAGATAAAATCAGGAAAAAAACTGATTTATTCTCTATTTCATTCAATTTTGAGATTCAATTGTTTTAATTGTTGTCTTTGAGATTATTTATCAATTTTTAATTTGTTTTTCAAGATTATCTCCAATTGATTTCTTTTCTCAATTTTTAATTCTTTTTTGTCAATTAATTCCTTTTTTTATTTGTTTCCTTTTTTGAAGATTTGTGCTCATAATTTCCAATTCCCCTTTCTTGATTTGTTTCCTTTTTTGAAGATTTATGGCAATTTTTATTTATTTTTCAAATTAATTCCTCTTTTTGATGATTTAATGGTAGATTGATTTATTTAATTAAATATGCTAGGATATTTAATAAAATAAATAATATAATTGTTTAAAATGATTTACTTGGAATGATTTAATTAATTAAATATATATTTAATTAATATTGGTTGATTAATTTTTCTATATGACATTTGATGATTAAAGAATTAATTAATTGTGTGCTCAAGATTGATTTAATTGTCTTTGGTTAGGACCTTGGTGATGTTGTTGAGATTAGGGGTTCATGGTTTAGATGACCATTTTTAGGGTATTACACAACTTAACAGCTAAATTAAATGTTTAGAGTGAGAGAGCAAAAAGGAGCAACTAATTTTTTATTACTCATTTCATGCCAATAATTTAAGGATAACATATGTCCTTGGGGAGTCATGCTGATGTTAGCATGTCATTTGATTATTATCTGCATCTCTCTCCCTTATCTATATCTCCTTACCTCTCCTTATATTTCTCTCTTTTCCCTTCTATCCTTCCCACTCTATCTAGCTCTCCCTCTCTCTCCCCCTCTCGTTCCCTCCTTTTATGTCTCTCGACTTCTATATCATCTCTCTCCCTCCCCCTTCTCTCTATCTATTTGTATATCTTTCTCCCTCTTTATATCTATCTCTATATCTCTTTTACTCCCACAAACATTCACTCTTTCTCCCTCCTCATCTTTATATCTATCTCTCTTACTCACATAGGCACACACTCCACCCTATTTCTCCCTCACTATCTCTATTCTATATCTTATTCACTCCTTTTCCATCATCTCTCTCACTCTCTCTATATCCCTCTCTACCTCTCCATATATCACTTCTTATATCTTTATCTTTCTAAATCTCTATCTACCCCTCTCCAATTCTCACTCTTTCTATCTCTATTTATCCCTCTCCCCCTTTTCTCTCCTTCCATATCTCCCTCTTTCTTATCCCCTTAATATTTTATGAATTATATTTACTCTCTAGATCCTTTCTATCCCTATATCTATCTCTTTCTATCCCTATACATCCCTTCTCTCTCTATCTATCTTATCTCTTTGTATCTCCCATCACTCCCTCTTTTTATATCTCTCTACTTTTGCTCTCTCTTATACATATATACACATACTCTCTCTCTCTCTATCTTTCCCCATATTTATCTCTCTCTAAAGTCTAAAGCTTTCTCTCTATTACTTGTCTTTGTTAGCTCATTTGTCTCATTCTTGCCTCCCTCCCTCCCCTCTGTCTCTCCATGTCTCTTGCACAATATGTGTTTTTCTATATTTCATCTCCATCTCTCACTAGCTAGTCTATCTATCTCTTTTGATACATATATCTCTATCTCCCTCCTTCTCCCTCTCTATCTATATTTTTGTCTATCTATATCAATACCCCCCCACTCTCTCTATTTGGGCCAATCCTCTCTTTATCTTACCCTCCTCTCTATTTCTCCCCATCTCTCCCTCCCTCATTCCTTCCTTATCCCCCTATCTATCTCTTTATCTCTACCTCTCTCTCTCCTTTTTTCTTCTTGTATATCTCTATATCTCTCTCTTTCTCTTCCAATATATATCTATCTCCCTTATTTCTCTCACCTTCTCTCCATCTCTATTTGTCTATTTATTTATCTCCCTCCCTCTTTCCCTCTCTCTATATCTCTAACTCTCTAGCTCTATCTCACCATATATATATATATCCTCTTCCTTTATATATTTCACTGTCTTCCTCTTTGTCTCTCTGTCTCTCTTTGTCTCTCCCTCTCTATCTCCTCTCTTTCTATCTTTACCCCCCCCTCTCCCTTGCTCCATCTTTTTTTCCCTCCTCCTTTTCTCTATCTTCATCTCTCTCCCTAATCTCTAGACATACCTCTTCCTACCCATCCATCTCTCTCTCATTCTCCCTCATTTTGAACCTCTATATCCTTATCTCATTTTCTCTCTATATCTATCTCCCTCTATCACTATATCTCTCACTCTATCTATATATCACTTCTTATCTCTATCTTTATCTTTCTATATCTTCATCTCTCTCCAACTATTTATTTTTCTCTTCGATATCTATATATTCATCTCCTCTCTCTCTCTTTGTCTCTTTCATATCTCTCTCCATCTCTCCATTTTCCTCTCCCCATGCTCCATCTTTATCTTCTACTCTATCTATATCTCCATTTTCTTCTCTATCTATATATCTATCTACTTACCCATCTCTCTCACTCTTACTCCTCTATATATACCTCTTTCTAGCCTATCTTAAGTTCTCTCACACGCTCACCCTATTGCAAACATAACATGAGCTTGTTTCTAATAAAACTTGATTATCTTCTTAATTCAAAGGCTTCATTTAAGTTATGATTGAGTCCTTGTAAGTGGATGCATAGTTGATTTTAAGTTATCACCTCTCAATTAAGTTCTTTGCTGCATAAACAACATCATGGCCACAAATTGACCTCCTGAACTACACAAATATATCCAAAAAATAGACCAAATTTTCTCCAATTTACCTTCCAAACCTCTTCAGCATACCCATCGAATGTAATGACCCTCCAGGAAACCCCTAAGGGATAAAGATAAAACACACGAATGGAGTGCAAATAAATTTCTTTTTAAATAAGACACAAAATAATGATACAATGAGTTATCAAAAGCTCAGATAACACAATAGAAGACTAAACAATACCTAAGGAGTTTCCCAACGTGATTACTTAATTTAACATCTAACTCAACTCACGACATTTGATTCAATTAAGCAAGTTAACTTAATTTCATGTTATTACTTTAAACAAAGATATAATTTGTTCAATAAATTAAAATTATAGATAATAGGATGCGTTCATCCATCATGGTTGAAGATGTAGCTAACATGAGGAAATTCACCCATTAAAGTTAAAATTAGATTACATGATGAGTTTATCCATTAAGGTTAAAATATAGATGGCACAATGAGGTTCATACATTATACTTAAAGCTATGGATAACATGACTAAGTTCATCCAATAAATTTTAACCATTCATTACGTTCAATCTTACATTAAACACATGTCATGCATCTAGTTCCATAATGTACTTTAACTTCATCATAAACTAATGAATACTTTCCATGCATACTTAATTGCGCTATCGATGACTAAATATATTCCATTAATCAAATCTACATTCTTTTATGATCCCTATTACTGCATTTAATAAAATGACTACATACATGCATTTATGATTAATTTCATCTAATCCCCATTATACATTTTAATATAAAGCATCCATACATGACAAATTAAAAGGTAACATAAGAATGGAAAAACACCACATAACACCGAAATGATCTCGAAGTTCACCTCTAGTGGGCTACATCTCCAGGTTTGCTCAGCTGCAAGACCCCTCTGATACTTAATCAATAGTGAAGAATACATAAGGTTCACATCATTTATAATCCTGCCATCAAGACAAACATAACCAATAATACATACGACCACATTGGTCAAATAAATGCATGAATGATCCCTGAATAGAAAAGGATCCAACTGAACTGTTGGCAATATTACAAGGATATTGAGAAGGTTGTTGATAATTATGGACATAACTGATTAAAGATGTTTTACTATCTTGATATTATTATTTTGTCATTGATGTCAAGAAATTGATTTTCTAATTCAATATGATGTTGACATATCTTAAGAAATATGATATGAAGATTATAAAGAAGTTGGTAAAGACACAGGAAAGAATATGATGAATAAGGGGATAAGTTATTCAATGGGCAACTCTACCGAGTCAGACAATGATGAGATCTTGATGTTTTAGATTGTTTTAACATCATACATATGTTGTAAAATGTAAAGGTTAATACTATACAATGTTATCAAGCAAAGAACCTAGTCGGTAAACCCTAAGGTTATCGCAGTTGGTTAATGAAGACAGAATGTCTACCGAGTGAAGTTTAGTATTCACCAAGTTGTAACTGAGCTATAATAGAATGTATTAAATGTTTACATGTGATATTTAATGAAAGATGCTGATGAGCTGGAGCAGATCAATGATTGGCAAGCCGTAAAAGAAGTTTGTTAAATGAATCTAAGGCAATGGAAAGTCGGCAAGAAGATCTACAGCTCAGATTGAACCGCATTACCCTAACACAAGTTTCAAGGTGATTGTGCAAGTTCCAAGGTGGGGTAAAACATTTTCAAATCAAAAGATACAATGAACCTAGACAAGATTGAAGATCTGATGGCTATGATTGATCATGGGAAATGTGATCAAGGAGATTAAGCGGTTAGAAGTTTGTTTATGAATAAGGAACTATTGATAAACAATGTATGTAGGCAATTGTATGCACAGGGATGCTACATAGTGATTACCGAGCATAGAATCTTGAAGACCTATTAGAATAACAGAGTATTGATGCCCAACAGATAGACAAGATTAGTTCTATGTCTAGATTGTATTAAACAAATAGGAATTTGCTTTAGCATTTCAGATGTGAAGTTGCAGGTAGATTGTATTACTGTTATTTTGTGAAAGTGATAGGAAATCTCTTAACCAAGTGGACTTAACAGTCTTATATGTAATTCCTCTAACAAGGTGACATTCTGATTGAGTGTTTGAAATCCTTTGACAAGGTCACTTCTAACAAAGTGAAGATCCTAACATAACTGAGGGAAATCCCTTAGCCAGGTCACATCTAGCAATGTGTTTGTAATTTTTAACAGGATTTGCTTTTAACCAAGCATACTCTAGAAGAGTATATTTCTTAGTGGGTCTGAAATCCCACAGTGGTTTTTCCCTATTTGGGTTTCCATGTTAAATCTGGTGTTATGAGGTTTATATTGTTCATATGCTTTTGAGTTTGCATGTTTGACAATTTTTTATTATATGACTGATATATGTTACCGAGGTTGAATTTGATGTTTTTATGGATGATTAAGTTTGTATGATTTACCCCCCCCCCCCTGCCTCTCATCTTGTTGGCTATTGGATCTGTACTTATATTAAGTATCAGAAATATCAATTGGTATCAGAGCTTTGGACTCCAAAAGCAAAGTTTAAAGGCACTTGAGTTAAAGATCCAAAGATGTATAAGAGGGATGTACCTAAGCTGAATAAGTCAAGTTTCTCTACATGGTAGAAAAGGATGAAGCTACATCTATCAAGAGTTGGAGAATATGCTATATACTATCTGGAGAATGATTTTGTTGCACTGAGCACCTATCCATTAACTATGGAAGAGATAAAGGCGAAGAAAGAACATATTCAAGGAATGATTGAAATAACATCTGCATTAACCAATTCTAAGTTTAATGATCTAGAAGGCTGCAATGATGCAAAGGCAATGTGGACTAAGCTCATATCTGTATATGGAGGAGATGAACATGTTCAAAGAGAAAAAGTTGATAGTCTAAGAGGACAACTTGAATTTGTGAGGATGAATGAAGGTGAGAACATAACCCAATACAGTACAAGACTAAAGGAGATTGTAAATCAAATCAAAGGAGCAGGAGGAACTATTGAAGAAAAGGATGTGACAAGTAAGTTGTTAAGAACCCTTTTACCTGCCTATGCAATCCGAGTCTCTGCAATCAATGAATTGAGGTCTGTACCTAATATGCCAATTTCCTTGGATGCTACTATTGGTAAGCTACATGCATTTGAGTTAAGTAATTTTGATAACAGTGGGTCATCGGTAAATAAAGTTGAATCTACATTTAGTTCTTTTCATCTGAATGAATCTAATGATTACAATGAAAGAAAGTATAAGTACTCTGAAGGAGATCACAATGGAGCAAGTGAAAGATTTCGGAAGAACATGGAGGAGGTACACAAATTGTATGAAGAAATCAGAAAGCAAGAAGAGTTTGAAGCACTATTGGCCAAAAGGTTACCGAGAGGCAAAGGTAAGTATAAAGGAAAACTACCTTTGAAATGTTTCAATTGTGATAAGATTGGGCATATGGCTTCTAACTGTCCTGACAAAGATTTCACTGAAAAGAGAGATTACCGAGATGACAGACAAAAGGATAATCATTATAGAGGACACCGAGACTTCAGAAGAAGAAAGACATGCTTAATTGCTGATGAGGAATCTGAAGATGATAAATCAGATGAGACTAATATAGAGGAATTTGTTTATGTGGCTATCAAGGATGGATCAGATGAAGAAAGGTATGAAGAAAAAGCCCTAATATCTCACATAAACACTAATGATTCTTGGATTATAGATAGTGGATGTTCACATCATATGACAGGAGATAAACACAAATTTGTTATGTTAGAAGATTATGATGGAGGCTATGTTAGATTTGGTAATGATGCACCATGTCCGGTAAGAGGTAAAGGATCCATAACACTTCTTGATAAAGCAAGATGCAATGATGTTTATTGGGTTGAAGGTTTGAAATACAATTTGTTGAGTGTAGCACAGCTAAACAACACAGGTTATCGAATAGAATTTCAGAAAGGAATTGTCAAAGTTCATGACAAGAATGGAAAGTTAGCTGCTACCGAGACACAAACAAAAGGTAATACATTTCACCTTGACTCAACTCACAATAAGTGTTTGCATGCAAAGATTGATAATACCTGGTTATGGCATAAAAGGTTTTGTCATGTTAATTTTGATAATCTGATCAAGATAAGCAAGAAGCACAGAGTAAGAGGTCTATCGAGTAGTGAAAAACCTAAGAATGCTATGTGTCGAGGATGCCAGATGGGTAAGATGACAAGATCCAGCTTTACAAGTAAGTCCTACACTTCTAAGGGAATTTTAGATCTTGTGCACACTAATCTTTGTGGTCTTATGAAAGTTCAAAGTTATTATGGTGATAAGTATTTCATATTATTTGTGGATGACTATTCAAGGATGATGTCAGTAATGTTTTTAAAAGAAAAATTAGAAGCTTTTCAAATGTTTAAGTGGTACAAGGCTAGAATTGAAAATGAAACAGGAAGACAACTGAAATGTCTTAGATCAGATAGAAGAGGAGACTTCACATATGATAAGTTCAACCTATTTTGCAATGATCATGGTATTAAAAGACAAGTCTCTGCACCAAGAACTCCACAGCAGAATGGAATAGCTGAAAGAAGAAATAGATCTATTGTGGATTGTGCTAGAACATTGATGATTGAGAAGAAGGTTCCACAAACATTTTGGAGAGAAGCAATAAGCACAGTTGTTTACACCTTGAACCGAGTTCAATTGAAGAAAGGTACTTTGAAGACACCTATGAAATCTGGTATGGCAAGAAACCTAATTTAAGTTATTTTAAGATCTTTGGAAGTGAATGCTATGTTCATAAAGATGATAGAAATGGCAAGTTTGATCAGAAAAGTGAAGAAGGAACGTTTCTAGGATATTCTTCTAGAAGCAAAGCATTTAAATGTCTGATCAAATCATCTAACAAAATAGTAGAAAGTGCAAATGTGAAAATTGATGAATTTGCAAAAAGAACTGATGAAAGGCATTCCAAAGAACTGGAAGACTATGATGAATTTGTCTATGTGCAACCGAGAAGTCCTACCAAGATAACTGTTGAAGAAAATGAAGAAAATATCCAGTTACCAAGTGATGAAGAAGATCATACAGAGCCTACCGAGCCTGTATTAGCCAAGTATGTTAGAAGACACCATGCAACAAGTCAGATTATAGGAGATAAGGATGATTCGGTGATGACAAGGAACAAACTGAGAGAGAACACATGTTTGATATCTGAATTTGAACCGAGAATAGTGAAAGAGGCATTTAACAGTGAAGATTGGATAAATGCTATGACTAAAGAGATTGATCAAATCAAGAAGAATGACACATGGACACTAGTCCCAAGACCAAAGGACAAAAATGTAATCAGTACAAAGTGGATCTTCAGAAATAAGCTAAATGAGAAAGGTGAGATCATTCGGAACAAAGCAAGATTGGTTTGCAAACGTTATGCCCAAGAAGAAGGAATTGATTATGGTGAGACTTTTACACCTATTGCTAGACTTGAAGGAGTTAGAACATTGTTGGCATATGCTACTTTCAAGAATTTCAAGGTATATCAAATGGATGTCAAATCTGCATTTCTGAATGGAATATTAGAAGAAGAAGTTTTCATTGAACAACCTGAAGGATTTGTTGATGACAAACATAACTAGTAATACATACGACCACATTAGTCAAATAAATACATGAGTGATCCCTGAATAGAAAAGGATCCAACTGAACATAATAAGAAGCAATTATAAAAGATCAACTGGAGCATCCGTGAAACTAAATCTTTGCAACCCATCATAAGCATCCCATGGTCTCACATAAATATCAAGTTCTCATGAGGGAAATAAACATCAAGACGACTCCACAACCATGCTCCTATCAAAGGCAACACAATAACACACTAGCGAACATATTCAAGCAAACTCTGAAAACCCAGAAATACACAAGGTCAAGCAAATAGAGTTCAATATGGTAGGATTACCCACTTGATCAAACTGAACTTCATACGGGGTGCACTTGATAGTTCTGATACTTAATGTAAGTATAGATGCCAATAGCTAACAAGATGAGAGGGGGGGGCTGAATCATACAAACTTAATCTTCCATAAAAACAACATATTCAACCTCGGTAACTTATACTTCAGCAATATAACCAAAACTGCTAAACATGCAAACTCATAAGAATATAATCATCATAACACTCATAACACTAGTTTTAATGTGGAAACCCAAATAGGGAAAAACCACTGTGGGATTTCGGACCCACTAAGAAATATACTCTTCTAGAGTATGCTCAGTTAAAAGCAAATCCTGTTAAAGATTACAAACACATTGCTAGATGTGACCCGGTTAAGGGATTTCCCTCAGATTTGTTAGGATCTTCACTTTGTTAGAAGTGACCTTGTCAAAGGATTTCAAACACTCATTTAGAATGTTACCTTGCTAGAGGGTTTACATATAAGACTATTAAGTCCACTCGGTTAAGAGATTTTCTATCACTTACAAAAGAACGGTAATAAAAATCTATCTACAACTTCACATCTAAAATGCTGAAGCAGATTCTTATTTTCTCAAAACAATCTATTCATAAGACTTATCTTGTCCCTCTGCTGGGCTTTCTACTCTATTATTCAAATAGGTCTTCAAGCTTCTATGCTCGGTAATCACTATGTAGCATCCCTGTGCATACACTTGCCCGCATACATTGTTTATCAACAATTTCTTATTTATAAACATTTGCTAACTGCTTAATCTCCTTGATCACATTTCCCATGATCAATCTTAGCCATCAGATCTTCAAACTTGACCAGGTTCAATGTATCCTTCGATCTGAAAATGTTTTACCTTGCCTCAGGACTTGCAATCCTTTTTTGGAACTTGCACAAGGTTATTGTGGTTCAATCTGTGTTGTAGATCTTCCTACCAATTTTCCTTTGCCATAGATCCTTAACAAACTTCATGCACATTATACCAGTCATTTATACATCTCCAACTAATCATTGTCCTTCATTAAATAATGCTTTTATCCATCCCATGCACATTGTCATAACTTGGTTGCAACTCGGTAGATACTAAACTTTACTTGGTAGACATTCCGCCTTCATTAACCAATATCGATAACCTTAGGGTTTACCGACTAGGTTCCTTAGGGTTTACCAACTAGGTTCTTTGCTCAGTGCCATAGTATAGTATTAACCTTATAATCAACAACATATGTAGAATATCAAAACAATCTAAACATCATGATCTCATCATTGTCTAACTCAATAATAGTTGCCCATTGAATAACTTATTCCTCCCTTTATTCATCACATTCTTTCTATGGTTTTTACTGACATCTTAATTCTCTTCAAATAAATCTTCTCAAGATATGGCAACATCATATTGAATCAGATAATCAATCTCTTGACATCAATGACAAAATAATGTTATAAAGATAGTTATCATCCTTCTTCAGTTATTGTTGGCATTATAGTAAGAAAGATTGTTTGCATTTCAATATCAGAATATTGTTGATATCGAACTTCGAAAACCCAGGAATACACAAGGTCAAACAAACAGAGTTCAATATGGTAGGATTACCCACTTGATCAAACTGAATTTCATACGGGGTGCACTAACTAACGATACTCACCTGACCAGCTCTGGTCTACCACAAACCAATATTAAACACTTGCACAAAGGACATGATCGAATACAAACCATCACATGAAAACAATCAAGATTCAGGATCAAGGACATAAACCGGTACCTAAACCGATAAATGACAATAACCAACAATTACAAACAAGGACTTGTCATTCCCTAAGCAAATGCGAAAACATAAATTTAAACATGCACAGGCATAACCCAGAGAAGAAAATCTTTTTCCACATTGGTTAAACATTACAATTGATCCAATTTTCTAGAGGATCTAAGTTTGATTGTAGTAATCTACCTTGTCTAGGTATAGGCGTTCATGGTTTTCTAACTCCCTAAAGTTTGATTGCATCGTACAATAACATAAATACATCATAATGAGTTTTCAAACCATAAATACATTAATATAGTAAGCAGAGAACCCAGTGATATAAAATCAATTATTCTTTAATCACATAAACATATGATATTCATTTTCAAAATAAAACATCATTTTTATTTTATTTTGACACAGTTTATCTATACATTTTTTTTTAAACATAAAAGTAATACATAATTTCAAAAATCACTAATTATTTTATTTAACTTGCAAAACAGTGACAGTTACATCCATGCGACATATACAAGAAAATTTCCTCTTTTACACAAAATTGAACCAAATAGCTTTCAATTCACATTTGACTGAAGACAGGTTTGGGTTCATAAGCATTATGATTTCCAAACAACCCTTTTTTTTCAAAAAAAAAAACATCAAATGCCACAAATTAATCTAATTAAAGATTTTGGTTTCCTAATAAACTCATATTGACTAAATTGCTTATAAATGCAAAATTAAATATAAGATCCATATATCATTATAAATTTCAAACAAATCATATCAACTTAAATTTCATTTTCTATCAGCCATATAAAAATCTCAAGTCCTTATATATATAAAAAAATATATATAAATAAACATAGTCACACAGTTTCTATCATTTCTCAAAAACCTAGAACTTAATTTTTACGACATTTATATAGAAGTTAGAATGCAAAGTCACCAAGAAACCCAAAAATTTTTGTAGAAACTGAATTTGTAAATTTGGAGATATCATTGACATTATGAAACAACACAATAAAAACTTCTACAGGGGTTTCATTTTGGAACAAGATTTGGTAGCATAACAACATGCCAGGGAAGAATTTTTAAACCAAAATAATTCCTTCCAACTAAAATTTAATGGAAATAAAACATGAATCAAAACTATATTCAACCAGAAATTGGAAATCAAATAACAAAATCATGAAAAATTTTCCTGTCCATTTCATTTTTCCCCAAATTTTAAAAAAATGGAAACAGATTAAATTTAAACCCCCAAATATGTTATATTAGTTGGATTTTTTTGATTTTTTTATTCTCAAGCAAATTTCATGAACAAAAACAATCAAAACAATGAAACAAACAAGAATTCACAAAGAATATTTCATTTCCCATTTTTATTTTTTTTATTAAACAAAACAACAGATCAAATAATCCAACCTGATTAAGCTTTCCTGAATGAAAGTTTGGGAAGAGCTACCAATTTTCCCAACAGTAGAAATCCTTCAACCAAACTGGTTAAGCTTTCCTGGATAAAAATTTGGAAAGAGCTACCAATTTTCCCAACTGTAGAAATCCTTCAACCAAACTAAAAAAAAAAACAAATTTTGGAATGCAAAATTTTCCTCCAAAAGTCCTTCTCCAAAAATGTTTTCAAAAATGCTCTCCCAAAAAAATCCCCCAAAATATTTTCAAACCTAGGTTAAAAATGGAAGAATATCTGACCTAATCTCTTATCTTTGAATTTAAAACACTTTGTTTTAAATAAAATGAAAAATCATTATTTTCAAACTATATAAATATTCTAAACTGACTTTTCTAATTAGAAAAATCAAAATGCTTTCTCTTCCTCATTTAATTTCTATTTTTTCTCAATATTACAAAACTAACATTTATATTTCGAAATATTAATGAGGGTAAAATATTTTTAATTAAAATAAAATCCCAAAATCAATCTTTCACACACACACACACACACACACACACACTATATATATATATATATATATATATATATATATATATATATATATATATATATATATATATATATATATATATATATATATATATATATATATATATATATATTAAACTTGCTTTTCTAATTTAAATTGATTTTCTTAAATAATTGAAATTAACCTTTCTATTCCAAAATGCAAAAGAGATTAAATTATTTCTATTTCAAATAAATTTAAATCTTTCCTTTCAAAATGCATAAACTGAATAAATTCATTATTTAAAATTAACCATTAAATTGACCTTGCTACAAACATGAATAGAGCAATTTTTAATTACTGATTAATCACATAAAAGAAACCTATTTAATATAATTCCTTAATTAAAATGCGTAAGCACACATTAAATCAAATTAAATACTTAGGATTAAATACTCAATTTTACCACACGCAAAGCACACAACCCAAGAAAGCCACCCAGATACACGACCCGCAAGCCCAAACAAAAAGGAAAACCAACGGATGACTAACAACTGACGACTAGGGTAAAATGAGGGTTTTATGACCACCTAATCCAAACTCTAAGGACCAAAGAGGTACACTCAAACCTACAAATCTAGGTGAAGACAAACCTCGCACATAGGTGGTACTGTACTTACATAAAAATCGATGTGAAAGCACATTAACAGGTATGCACAATAATCATAATATCTTACTACAACATTAGATAATGGTAAATCAACCACCCAAGAATGCCACATAAAATAGTCAACCAAGGTCAAACTGGTTTTACAAAGTTGACTAGGGTAGGGGCACTACACATGCCAAAGTGTAATTGCTACATAAATATATAAAAAAAAATAGACCAAATTTTCTCCAATTGACCTTCCAAACCTCTTCTACATACCCATTGCATGCCAAAGTGTAATTGATAGTTTATATATTTTTTTAAGAAGAGTTATAGTTAATATTACATGAATATAATTATTCTAATATAATTTTGTTGCCCCCATATTTGGCATACCTAAAATTTAAATTTCAAATTGATCTCAATGTTGAATGAAGATCCAATAGGTGTTTATGCGTAAGTAATGAGCTTGTTGTCTAAGGTCATTACTGGTCAAAATATGGAAAATGGAAGAATTTTAAAAATTACTATAAATTGAGGGAAATCAGTTGACAGTCAGGATCTAAGCGTCATTTTGTATCATGTGGCCAACTTTCACTTGAACCTAGTTCATACTTTGTCATATTTTAAACTTTCAATTTTTGGTGTTTGTTGCCCCAAAATGATTGAAATATCTCATCCTAGGATTTGTCATGAGGTATAAATAATTGTGTGGACCTATTTTCCTACCATTGACACATGTTTCAAATTTCAAGACCTAACTCCCTATCATTTGAAAGTTATGTCATTTTTCTCCAGCCAAAGCAATAAATTTAAAATATTTAAATTATTTTTCAAATAATAATTTAATATTTTAAATTATTTTAATATGTCTGGTCATTTGTGATAAAAAGTTGTCTAAAAATGTCAGTTGCATTTCTCCTTGATTCCTCTCCGTGATCAATGGTTTCCGAGGTCAAAATCACAGTCTTTGAAGTAAAAGGTTAGAAATGCTCACTTTTTGAGCATTCTTAACCTCATTTCTTAACCTTTTGCCAAAAAGGTTAGAAATGCTCACTTTTTCAGCATTCTTAACCCATATTTCTAACCTCTCATAAAAAGGTTAGGAATGCTCCAAAATTGAGCATTTCTAACCTCATTTCTTAACCTTGCGGGCCCCACTTTGTCAAGAAGGTTATAAATGCTCCATTCTAGAGCATTCTTAACCTCTTCCATAATTTTTTTTAAAAAAGAGAGGAAGAAGAAGCTTCAAACGCCAAGTTATGAATTTTCATCAAATGTATTGAAAAGAAAGTGGTTTTGACTAGATTTTGAAAATTTCCAAGTGATTGCAGTTGGTAAAGTTAATGAAATCCTCTGCAACCTTTGGCTGCATCATCCCAATTTGAAAAAATGAGAGCCTTGAAACAACAGTATGGACATCCATCAAGGCAGCACTGGAAAACATAATTGCAGATGATGGAAGCATAGACATGTCGTGAATTATGGATATGAATGCAAAAGTGTGAGAAGTGTAGTCAAGGAGCATGAATTGTTTGCACACAGTGGAGATTTGTAGAAATCGGTTTGATGAATTCAACCTCACATCCCTCACACAACATCGAATTACACTAGAGGTTGCAATTAATAAAGTTCAAATGCATATGATTGCAGAATATGGTAAGCATAAACAAGCCATACATCACAAAAGAGGTGTATTTGTAACTGAGACTGACAAACTATGTCACCTCATGGAATTCATGATTGCATGTTATGCACCAAATTGTCTCAGGAGTTATGACATATTTTATAGTCGCAGCTGCTCTGGTAAACATGCATGCATCATGAAAGCATAGACAAGGCATGCTAATAGTCTAACATAATGCTTCAAAGAAACGTCATCTCATGGCATGCTTTGATCACAGAAATGCAGTCTCATGAAATGCGATGATTGCAGGATATCCATAAAATGGATTCGTCAAAAGAAAAAAAAAACTTTGGAATGGGGTATTGACATCCATCAAAGCATATCGGCCACATGCAAATTGTTCGACTGAATGCCTCAAAATTGATGTCATCTCATGGCATGTTTAACAGAATGCGACAGCTACAGAAAGTGGAAGCTCAAACACGGCAAGTGAAATGCTTGACAAAATGCCTCGCACAAATGTGGTCCCATGGAATGCGATGATATCAGGATATGCACAGAATGAGTTTGCTGAAAATTCCTCAGAGACGTTCAAGCAAATGCAATCAGCCTAAAAAGACATTCATCAAAATTCCAGGACCTTTGCAAGCATCCTTTTGATCTGTGTCAAAATGGGAGCTTTTGGTCACGGTATGGACATTCATCAAAACCTAAAAAAATAGAGGAATTTCATCAGATGTTGTAGTTGCAACTGCTCCGACCGATATGTCTGCAAAAAAAATAAAAATGCTAAAGCGTAGACAATGTAGTGAGATGGTTGACAAATTCATCAAAACGATATCACCTTATCGAAGGGAATGATTGCAGGCTAGGCATGAAGTAAATTTGTTAAAACACATTTGAAACTTGCAAGCTAATGCGATTGGTAGGTGTGTAGCTGAATTCCATGACCTTTTTCAGCATCTTCAATATGCACAGGGTGATAGAATCTTTGGAACAATATATGACACTCATCTCGATACATAAATATATAGGATTCTCAATGCAAGTGCACTGATACACATACATGCCTCAAGGAAATCTGAGCGCATGTAAAGTTCATGGAAATGCATACTTAGTAGATGTAACATTGAGATTCATCAACACCTTACCATTATTCCTTCCCTAAGTGACAATAGAAGTCATGGAACACTGTGTGGACAATCACCACGTATTTAAGATGTAGATGCAGATATGATAGTTGGAAACACCGTGGCAAGCATGTAGGCGCATGTACAAGCAAAGAAGTGACAAGTGGACTGTTTGACATAAGCATGCATGCAAAATGTTACACCCAACAATGGCATGTTAGCTGTTTGACAGAATGACTTAAAGGGATGTCATCAGAAAGAAAGAAAGGAAATGACTGCAGAATGTGTGTAGTATGTGTTTTGTTAAGAAGATGTCAAAATTTTAATTAATGAAGCACTCTAGAATATATCCTAACAATGTAAGCCATCAATTCAATCACCTTTGTTGTGCATGGGGAGAGATGTGTATCCATTATTTGTTGACATAGATCCTTGAAGCAGGATAGAAGAAGTTTGTGTCAAATTTTATAATTTGAGATGCCTTTGTTCATATGTATACAAAGTGTAAGAATGTAGAGGACACAACATATATGTCATCGAGTTGCATGTGATGACCTTAGAGGTCCATGTTTACAACTATTTGTGGCCGAGTTTTTAATTCAACTTCTTTGTTGTGTCACAGAGTTTGAATGAAAATTGAAGAGTAGGAATCTATGTTAGTCAACAAATGACTGACAAATTAATGTATAAAGGATGAGGAGTTTCTGCAATTCAAAGCTTGAAAAAGGGAATGATTATTAGTTTTCATGGAGGATGTGATATGATGGCCAAATTTCTCAAAGAGAATTCACAAATATGCAAGGTGACCATGGAGGATATCTAGCTAATGTAGTTGGAATGCATGTCTTTGGAGGACAGATGACTACTTTATTTCGATGATCAATGCACTAACGTATGACCATGTTGTGATTTCAAATGGTTAGATGGTGAGATGATGACAACTTCAGATGAAGTGGATAAAGATGGAGAAGTGCCTCAACAGATCTTATAACTTGGTTCTTCATCGATATTACAAGTTTGAATTTGTATTTTTGTAAAGGTGACTTATGTTACTCATTGTAACTAAAGGTTAGAAAGTGGACCTTATTCGTGCAAAAATGAAGTAGTTTCTAACTAAACTCTTTTTGCATAAAAATGAGTTGGTTATTAACCTATCCAAAGTTAGTTACTAAGGTGCTTATTTTGGGAAGCCTATAAATGCAAGGCTATTTTCATTTGTGAGGGGGGGGGGGAATTTTTTACAGAGGGGAAAACTCTGTTGGAATTCCAGGAGAAACTTGTAATGACATTTTGATTTGCACTCTGTATAGAAAGGATTTTGGACTTGTATATTTCCAAAAGGATAATGAAGAATACGTCTTAGTTCATGTGTTCTAAATCTATTCGTGTGTTATCATTGTTGATTTCTCGTATGTCAAATTGGTCTAGTCTTTTTATGCATATGTGATCTGTAGAATTGATGTGATGATGCACAAGCAACCTTTGGTATCTCAATTTGAATGTGTTGAAGTATCTTATCTCTCCGTATGTTGAGATTTGTCATTCTTCTTTATCATCATCTCATGGCTAAGCATATTACCTTATAAACTCCCCTTGTAATTTGTCGCTAATGTTGAGAAATCTCAGTTGATGGTCGTATGTTTATTGTTGGGGTTTCTATCTTTATTTCTTTTTAGTTTTATGTTTTCTCCTTTATGTACTTTCAGGTTAAAAGTACACAAAAATCCTAAATACCCCTATCATATGAGGGAGTTGTCCCTCTCAAACGCTGAGGAAGATCGTGTTTCACAGAATGATCTCTCCAATTATTGGAACGCTTGTCATTGCTCATTGGGCAAATAGGGTTAGTTTCAGATAAACGACCACAGTGACAAATCTGTTTACCTATAGATTTAAAATTAACAATGATTCAAAATTGTAATGATTACAAATTAAAACATATATTTTTATTACAATTTAAAATTATAAAAAATTAAAAATTCAGAACAAATCTCTTTATGACGACAAGTACCCACCACTACCTGACACTTGTTTTATTTTATAATTTTAAAGTGGTTAAAAAAAATAATTTAAATTTTGAAAAGTATAAAGATATAAAATATTGATATTACAAACAATAATAACATTAAATTGAAAGATAAATTCAATATTAACAAAGTAAAATTATAGTAAAAAATTTAAAAATACAAAGAAAAGATATATATTAAGAATTTTTAAAATTTTATAATCATTGTTTTATAGAATTTTTTTGAAATATAATACTTAGAATATTTGAATTGTGAAGAAAAGATGGAAATTGGCGGTCTACTACTTTTCGGCAGTCTGGTGATGCAAGTGTGCTGACTAGTTGCAAGTGGGCTGACGGGTGATGCGAGTGTGCTGGCGACCTCAACTGCGAACCTCTCCCGAGGTGTTGGTGTGGAACTGGAGGAGGCCTCCCTCCTCCATCTAGTTTGCGTTATCTCTCCCCTCTTTACTTTGCATTTATGGTTTTTTTGTTTCCGTAGGTGCTTAATTGCCTTTGCCCTTGCTGCCCTCTCTTGGGCGTATGTCAGCTCCGCCTTTAATGGAGGCAAAGACTGATGGAGGTCCTCATTCCCAACCCTTTCCGCCCTCCTCCCAACCTCTTTTGCAGCCGAAGTCGTTCTGTGAGGCCGTAGGTGGAGGTTCGAGCTCCATCGCGAAAGACGTTAGGTTCGTGGCTACTGCAAATGGCAATGGAGCAGATCCACAAGGTAAGGACCCTGGCTTTGGCCTCAATCCTTTCACCATTTCCTTGAATGAAGCCATGGCAAATGAAATTACCTTGGAGAAAAATAGTTTAAAAGATTTTGCCATTTTCTTTGCCTGTGTGGATGTAGATAGATGCCCTTTGCAAAAATTCATGGATGACTAGTTTTATAATTATTGGAACCTAAAATTAGGGCTTCGTTTTTCTTTCTGTAGACAAATTCAAAATGGGTTGTTCATCATATTTTTTAATTCTTATGAAATAAAATCAAAGGTTCTAAATAAATTATACTGGAATGTGGGAAAAATGGCTTTTCGTGCCCTAAGTTGGTCCCCTAAAGCTAATCCTGAAGAAATCTTGGCTCTTTCGAGCCCTCAATGGGTAGTTCTTAAGAATATCCTATCGTTTTTATGGAAATTCATCCCCCAAATCGTCGAACCCCTCAGTAAATTCATCCACATGGATGAAAGCCCACACCTTGTTCCCCATCTGGATGCCAGAGTGCTCATCTCCATTCTTCTTGGGATTAATTTGCCCAATTCCCTTTAGCTTAATATTGCAGAGGATGTGTTCTCTTGTCCACTGGAATTCCTGGGAGGTTTGAGTGCATGTTTTCTCTGTAAATATGAGGGTCATGTGAGGAAAAATTGTGCCATTTTGAGGAAAAATGCCTCAGCCATGGATGCTTCTAAACCGAACTCCGCCTCCAACAGCCACTCCATCCCATCCGCTCAGCCCGCAATGGAGTCCACCCCTTCCTCCCACCCTGAGCCTCCCACTCCCACCTCAAACCCCCTGCCCCCTCCTTCTGTCGCGGCTCCACCTCTCCAACCTTCAGATGCCGCCTCCCCTGCCTTATTGGATGATGGCTACCAGGTCGTGATGAACTCTAAAAAGCGTAGAAGGAAGAATGCACAACAATTAGTCCTGAATAAGGGGGGAGCTTCCTCTAAGCCTCCCCTACTCAATTTGCCTCACACCCCCTCTAAGGTTAAAAGCATAATTAATAGTTTTGAATCCCCCCGAGGATGCTCTGGTGGTATCGTTATTGGGGTTGGCTCTACTAACGTCTCTGAGAAAATCAAAGTCACCCTTTGTAACGATAGTGGTAGCGGCTCCAATAAGGACTTGTCCGCATGTTCTACCATGGCTTAGGCCATCAGTTTTGGCACTAGTGTTGCTAGGAACTCGATTTTTTGCTCCTCTAGCATGCTCCCCCCACAAGAGCCTTGTTCAGAGGTAATTCCCTCACCTACAAAACTAGAACAACCTCTCCCAGAAAATATCTGTCTGGAGGAGGATACACTAGGAGATGACCTTGAAATACAAACAGATGGCACCTCGAAGCCTTCTAGAAGGGGAAGGCCCATGGGGTCTAAAAATAAAGTTAACTTTGCTAAAAAAAGGACAAGGGCTCCCCTGCCTGTGATAGCAGCCTCCTGGCTGTTGAAGGTCCATAATTACCCCATCTAGTTTACCATGAAATTCATCTCATGGAATGTGAGAGGTCTGGAGGCTCCAGACAGAAAGAGGATTGTTAAACTTTTTCTGGATTCCCATAAAGATCTGGACTTCCTGATGCTCCAGGAACTAAAATCTATTAATTTTACATTGGAAACCAATCTAAATGTCATTTGGATAGACTCTATCAAGTTTTGCTCTAGTCATCTCAAGGGTAGGGAAGGAGTTGGTTTTCTTGTTAGCCCCAGATGGGCAAATTTCATCACCAATAATGGCTGCTCCCCTTGTAATAGGGTTGTTTGGGCCTCGGTTAGTATTAACAATACCCTCCTTGGGATCTGTAACATCTATGCGTCTAATAACTATAACGAAAGAATTTCCCTCTGGGATTGGATTGCCTCCCTCCCTGACATACCCTGGATCATAGGGGGTGATTTTAACATGGTAGAACATGGTGAGGACAAAATGGGAG
The DNA here is from genome assembly GCF_030272615.1 of Cryptomeria japonica. Classification (NCBI taxonomy): domain Eukaryota; kingdom Viridiplantae; phylum Streptophyta; class Pinopsida; order Cupressales; family Cupressaceae; genus Cryptomeria; species Cryptomeria japonica. Next base: position 115,829,500 of record NC_081415.1, on the reverse strand, counting down.
GCACAACCTTCTGCTGGAAGGGTTTTGAGAAAGCCCATTGGGATAGAATGAAACAGGTCAGAAATCTATTTGACCCGCTGCTTAGCAAGAAGGGTGAATCCAAGGGACTATGGAACACATGGTGCAATTCCCAACTAGGTCCCAACAGAATCTACTGCAGGCTCGTCTGCCTTTATGCCAATAAGGACCTCCTCTCATTTGCCCCTAATGCTTATAATAACCCTGTCATGGTGTGCCCCTTCACTCTTTCTGATCATCACCCCATCTCTGCCCATATTAGATTAGCTGCACCCCCCCCCCGCCAATAGGTTAGGGCCTAAGAAGTTCATACTCAATAGTCACCTCCTCCAAGATACAGATGTGCTCTCTACCATCAACATTATCAGACTGATCAATAAAAATAACAAGGATCTCACGTCACAAATTGACAGATGGAACTTTAATATTAACTCTTGGCAAAAACTCCTACAAATGATTGGTCAGAAAAGGGCCCAAGATTACAGATATGAGGAAAGCATCCTCAGCAACAACCTCTCCCGGGTGGAGAATGAAGCCCAGTTAGACCCCTCCAACCCTAAACTGACTGCTAATGTGGCTAGTGCTAGGGATGCACTAAGATGACACCAGCAAACCAAGATCAAGGGGGCCATGATCAGGGCCCGCACCCACTGGCTACAATTTGGTGACAAAGGCTCCAAGTTTTTCTTTAACCTCCTTAGGCAAAAACATAGACGGGAAACAATTGATAGAATCATCATTGATAATGATGAGATCTCTGACCTTGATAAGATTAAAGAGGCCTTTGCTCTCTTCTATCAAAAGCTATTCACCTCTGAGGAGTCTGAGGCGGATAAGACTCTTAGAATCAAATTTCAAGCCATCATCCCCAGAAGGATCTCTGAGGAAGATGCCTGCCTCCTGAAGTGACATTTCTCCCTTAATGAAATCCAATGTGCCATTAACTCCCTCCATAACGATAAAGCTCTGGGGCTTGATGGGCTCCCTATTGGATTCTACAAGGCTAATAGTGATTGGCTCTACTCTGACCTACTAGACGTTTACAATGAGGTTGTCCTTAAAGGCTCTCTTGGAGGTTCTATCAACAAGGGCACTATCAAGCTCATACCCAAGGATGGGGATAAGGCCCTCATCAAAAATTGGAGGCCCATCACTCTTCTCAATGTCTCTTATAAAATCTTGGCCAAAACGCTTGCTATGAGGCTGGAAAAAATCCTTCCTAGGTTCATATGCTCTACACAGATCGGGTTCATTAAAGGTCATTATATTCTGGAAAACCTTATCACTAGTTTGGAAACTATGGATTGGGATAAGGTCTCTGGGCAAGATGCTGCTATGTTTCTCCTAGACTTCAAAAAAGCCTATGATAGGGTCGAATGGGGGTTTATTCTCCTAATGCTTGAATCCTTTGGCTTTCCTAGGGAAATTTGCTCCTATGTTAGAGTCCTTCTATAGGATGCTTCTGTGCAGATTGATGTTAATGGCTCCCTCTCACCTCCTATTTTGCTTTCCCGCTCCATTCGCCAGGGGTGCCCTTTGGCCCTTGCCCTATTTGTCATTGCCTCTGATGCAATATACTATCTCCTTAGAGATAACTCACTCTCCCCCAAAGTAAACAGAGTTAGGCTCCCTGATGACAATAAACTTATCAACATTCAATTTGCTGATGACACAACCCTCTTTGTGGAACTTACCAAAGCTAATATAGAGCACCTTAATCACAAACTTCACCTATTTGGCTCTATTTTGGGATCTCGGATCTCTAAGGCCAAGTCGACATTCCTTAGTTGGAAGGAGCATCCCTCGGATTGGTTTGAGAACTTTGAATATCAATGGGGTGGCCCATCCAAGCTTGTTAAATACCTTGGTGCTCCTTTCTCTGTATCCCCCTCCCTGAACGATATGTGGCTCTGGGTTAAAGAGAAAATTGAAAAGAAACTGAACAAATGGAACAATAGATTCCTCTCCCTAGTTGGTAGAGTTCAAGTTTGCCAAAAAATCCTCTCATCTTATAATATATACTATTCCTCTACCTGGATGTTTAGCAATTACCAAATCATCTATATTCAGAAGGCTATTAGATGGTTTCTCTGGTTGGATGATAAAGGCAATAAGAAATTACATGCTGTTAATTGGAAGTGGTGTCACACTGAGAAAACTCTTGGTGGCCTTGGGTTAAAAGATCTTAGGACCCAAGGTATTGCTCTCGTGGCTAAGTGGATCTTTCATGCCTTGGAAGGGCAGGAGCCCTGGAAAGTTCTAATCAGAAGCAACATTGAGAGGGCTATTCTGAAGAAGGCCAACACTTGGAAAGGGTTACCTTTTGCTGATCTCATGACTGGTAATTTCCCTATCTCTGTCCAAGGCTCCTGTGTGTTTAGGTCTATTTGGAAGGCCTGGGAACATGTTAGAGGATTCTTAGGAAATGCTAGTGCTAGTAGTGGTGACCTTATCCATAGTGAGAGGTCTATTTGGTGGAACCTTTATCATGCAGGAAAGCCTCTGGCTCTCACACAGGGGTGCTTGGTTAGGGCCTAGGCCAGCAAAGGCATTAAGCTCTTCATTGATCTGCTGGAGCATGGGAATATTCTTTCGTGGGAAGAACTCAGCTTGAAATTCAACCTTCCTCCCTCTCAAAAAAGAACCTATCACTTGATTAAGCAGGCTTGTGCGGATCTTGGATTACCTAAGGAGTGTTGTGTGGACTCGCATAGTTTCCTTTCATTTAAATGGGTTGATGATATTCCTTTGTCTAAAATTAAGGCACAAAATGTATATGCTAAGCTGAACTCCAATTCCTCTATTATCATTCATGCTAATATGTTATGGTACTCTGACCTCTCTGATCTACAGTGGCAGAAAATCTTTAGCAGGCTTTGGAAAAGTCCAATTGAGCCTAAACTCAAGTGCTTTAAATGGTGGTTGTTGCTGAATAGGCTCCCTTTAAAAAGGAGTTGTGATGATTTTGAGCTTTGTTCTATTTGTAAACTCCCTGATACTAGAAGGCATATCTTCTTTGACTGTTCCATTGCTAGGGAGATTTGGTTAATGTTTGGTTTTTCTATCCCTGACCTTATAAACACAGTGGAAGTTATCTCTGGTTATATTCATGGCTTAAAAAAAAATGCTAATATTTTTTGGATTATTCTATCTGCTAATATCCTTTGGTATATATGGAAGGTTAGGAATGCTGACAGGTTTGAAGCTCAAACCAGAGCCCTTACTGAATCTTTCCGAAGACTCACTTTTTTTAAAATTGCTATGCAGGTTACTCTCACCATGAACATTGAAAGGAATAAGCTGCTAAGATTCCTGAAAGACGGCCACGCAACCATGTTTGTGTATGAAATGAAAGATGGGTACAAATAGAGATGCAACATGGACAACCTCTCATCTTTCGAAGAGGCGCTCAAGAGGCTGAACAATGAAGTTAGAGACAACAGGAAGCCCTCCTACGACCAAGTGGCAATGCTATCTCACACCTTGAGCCATAAGAACACTGTCTGGATGGAAGGACCACAGGGGTGGATGGCTTGGGTGGAGCCCATTGATGGCATTCTGTCCTAGATGGCAGCCTTTCTCTCTTATATTCTCCCTGTTGTATACTTTCATACCTTTTATCTCTTTTTGGGTCATGAACTATGGAGCAATCTCAGACTCTCATCCTAGTATAGCTTCTGTTTCTGCTGTCATGTGGCGATGACAGCTATCTTTTTGTACTGATCTCCCTCGATTTTTAATATAAAAAAATATAATACTTAATAATAATTTTTTAATAAATATAATAATAATATGAAATTTTAATGTTATTTAAATTAATACATAATTTTAATTTTAGATATGAGATTTCTATATCTTTAAAAACTAATTTTTTTAATGTAAATAATTTTATATAAACTAAAAAATTATCTTTAAAATTATTTAAAAATTATTTTTAAAATTATTTAAAAATTATCATGTGTTAACAAATGTTTATAAAAAAATTAATAATAATAAATATCTTTAATTTTTTTTTTCTTTATATTTTCTAATTTATCGCCCATCTTTACTTATTAGCTTTGTTTCTATTTTTAGTTCCTACCCATGGCAGGGATACTTATGCATCCACCATGGTATTAAATGGTTATTAGTTATTGTCCTTGATTTTTGAAACTAAAATAAATTTTTGTATTTTCAAAAGTTGACATGCATATTTTTTTAAAAAACATATTTGAAAACATGATTTATTTATCATCTAATTGGTCTACACTAATTTAGTAGGCATAAAATTTAATTTTTATCAACAAAATTTTATAGAATTTCCCTATAATTATTACTACTGACATCATTTGCAAACATAATAAATATTCGGAATAAACTTTTGATATAAAAACATATTAAATTCCTTATTAAAAGATGAAATGATATAAAAACATATTAAATTCCTTATCAAAAGATGAAATGACATAAACTATTGACGTGTGCCCATACTGCATTTTGCACTCATGTACTCTGCATGCAAATGGCATCGTGTCCACTTGGAAAACGAGCATGCCTTTTTTTTTACACTACCAGCATTCTCCCTCTCATGTCCGTCAAGGTGTAAGTTTATAAATGGGGCCCATGCTGGCTCGCCAACATTTTGGCGGGCGTAGGGGAAGGTGGGGGTACTTTCACTTTACTTGCACTTTACTTTATAATAATAAAAACATGTATATTTAAAGTAATACTAAAATGATTCCCTCACAAAGTGGAATATAAATTATATTATATATATTATTTATTTATTTATATTTGTTTTATAAATAAAATAATTAATATAATAATATTTATTAATAAATTACTAGATATATTTAATAATAGAATATCTTAAAATTTATTTTTTTATTAGAATATTTATATATTATTTATTAGTAATATGTTTATTTTATATATAAAATATTGATTATAGTTATATTTATTATTTAATATAATATTTATTTTATATATAAATATTTAATACAATAATATTTATTAATAAATTATTAGATATATTTAATAATAGAATATAAAAAAAATTAATTTTTTATTAAATATTTATATATTGTTTGTTAGTTATATGTTTATTTTATATATAAAATATAGATTAAAGTTATATTTACTATTTTATATAATATAATATTTAATTAATTTAGATAATTATGGCTTTTCTTATCTACTTGTATTGCAAGCGGTATTGAAAATCGTATTTGATAATTTGAAAGATATTGTTAAAGTGCAAATAAGAAATTGAATGATGAATAAAAGCGGTATGCTACAGACCTCATTGCAAAAAATATCTACAAAATATATTTTGACAATATAGTTTTGTAAATTTAAAATAAAAAAATTTAGTATAAAAATTTGATAAACAAAATTCATTTATTTATTTTTATTTCTAGTAGTTATAATTCTATTTATTTATGCTTTTTAAAAAAAATTTAAACATGTAATAATAATTTTTTACTTTAATTACATTTATAGACATGATTAAAAATATTAATATAAGAGTTGCAAATTCTTTAATCATGAGATATGTTTTATTTTTAAAATAAATTGAGAATTAAGATTACTAGATGTATCAAACAAATCAAAATATTCAAAAAAAAACTTAATAATTAATATTTCTAAAACTAATTACTTATATATTGTAATATAATAATTACTAAAATAAATAAATTTAAAAAGTTTTAAATATATAATTTATTATTTATATATTATATTTATTATATATTCTTGTATATTAATGATTAAATTTTACCAAATTTTTAATTTTGTCTCAATAAAAACTTAAATTAAATAATTTTTTATACCTGAACTTTATTATTTTTATATATAATAAATAAAATAAATCTAAAAAATTCAATTTAAATGTTTTTAAGTAAAAGGAATTTATTTTTAATATGAACTATTTGTTTTTGACAGTAAGTAAGGGTTCTCCATCTATATGTATCTATCTCTTCTTCTTTATTTCTATCCATTATTTATTTCACGCAAAGACTTTCATGAAATGAATTTTAGCTTCATATATTCAAAAATTGAATAAACCATCTGATAAAATAAAGTTTTCAATTATGCAAAAATCTTGAAAAAATAAAATTAAAAAAGATCAACAATTTGTGAAATACATGTAAGCCAAAATCTTGTACAACATAGCTTTGAAATGGAGTGAAACCAAGAAAATCAAATGGTGTCGTAAACTATACAGCAGAATATTAATAAGTTACAAACAATAAGAAAATTATTACTGTTTAAAGATTCAGAGCTATAAAAAATCTGAGCCAACACATGCTGAGATTGCTTTGCCCACAGATTAGTATAGAAATCCACATGATTTTAAAAAATTTCACCTTAAAGCAAACCAGAAAAGACCATTTATGTCGGAATTAAATAAGTGCTCTGACATGCTTACTTTGACATGTTTGATAGAGTTTATCTTGTTGACTCCATGGATCTTCTTAGATCTGTTCTTCATTTCTTTCAATTGCTTCCTAGACTTCTCCACCTTAGTAGCAAGCCCATTCTACAGGATTCATGCACCAAAGCAATCGTCAGGCTAAAATAAAACAGTTCTATCAGAGGAAACAAATAGAAGTACTTGTTAAACTCTTAAACTATTCTTTAGGACATCAAGTTGTCCAACAATTTAGATAATTTTTACAGTGTGAGTAAGTGGGTGCCTCCAACACAAAATGCGTCTAGCTAATGTAGAGCACATGGACAGACATTTGCCGAACAATCTTGATCCACAGTCGCCTAAACTCAAATAACTATTTCAAATACATTTTGCACCTAATAATTGGGAAGGATGCTTCAAACTCTGGAAATGTGACACCAAGAATCAGGTCCACTATAACCAGATATGCATATGTTTCTCATGACATTTCAAGAGACGTAAAAACATTAACTTTTTCAGAATGGGTTTCCAGATGTTAGAGCAACTGGACATTTTGCTTCAGCCATGTGTTAACATGAACACTACAGTGAATAGATTTTGAAGAAATAGTGTTCCACCTGCCTGGCTGCATGTGTTTGTTTTGGTCAACTTGAATCCTTTTCTTCCCTCGTCCACGTGTTTGATTTTTCCTGACACTTTTTAATGCACTATTTTCCAGATGTATTCTTCTTGTTTCGCTCGATAGCCTTAATGCACGCTATGCAGTATATTCCTAATCTAGTGTATTAAAGGATAATTTACCGTATAACAATACAATATCATAATTGTTATTACAATTTTTTCAATTATTTCATGTTTATTAAAAATTATTTTTTCTGGATACTTGTATGTTGTTGTTTTCATTTGTAGGTGCTCAAATGCTTTTAGTTTAAATGCTTCTGTAATTATAAAATAATTTTTGTTGATATAATTAGAATACTAATTTATAGTTATGATGGACATAATTGTAGCTGCTAATTGTAATTTACCAATATTTTCTTTGTTAAGCTTTTGCAGTGAACACTACCAAATACTGTTACTTTGAAGGCAAGGGAAGACTCCAAGTAAGAACTATTTGCAAGTGCATCTGTCTACTGCAAAGTAAAAGGTCAGCTTATAAAATCAAGCTATTCCTACTTTTGATATAAATATATATGGCCATACATTTGTTGTATTTACACGGTGTGCAATTCAGAAGTTCAATGACTTGAAGACTTTGATCGGCATAAGAACTTCTTATGTTCATTTCCCTAAACATAAAATCAAGACATTTTAATAAATTTAAACCACCATAATGCATATACAACTCTTTTAGTTTTATCTTTAACTTGTTATCTTTCTTTTAAATCTTTAAATTATTCTTTCTTTTAGTTTTATCTTTTAAATTATTATTATTTTTTTGTTGTTTTTTAAGCCCATCATTGCAGAGAGCAAGCTACTGTCAGTTAAGTGTAGATTAGAAAATTGAGATACAGTGCCAGTATCTTCTACTTTGGTCCCATTGACTGTTTCTGCAAACATGACTATAATTTCTTTCTTTTATTGTGTATAAAATCCACAACCTGGAGAGGCTAGTTATCCCTTTGTTGAGTGCAAGATGCTCTCTCATTGTGGTCCATCCAATCACTAACTTCATCTGGTTGCTTACTCTGCCAGCGAATGCATAATTACTCAGGCTTTAATTTTTGACATTTCATTGCATTTGGGACTTACCTCTTCAGTCCCTTGCACAACCAATAACAATGCAACAATTGTTGATAGGCAAATATCTTTTATGTGCCCAAGAAAATAGGCAAATATCTTTTATGTGCCCAAGAAAATAATACCATGTCCTACAACCCGGATAAATTTGAGTGCAAAAACATAATTTGAAAAGTGATAGTTTTGTTAAATTACATAATAGTTTAGCTCAAAGAAAATTCCTTGTTTTCAGTTTCTTCTCCTTGCTTGGGTTATCAAGGCACCAAGTGTAGATATCATGCTTCAAATACATATACAAAAATTAGTATTTGCAGCTTTACCCTGGTACCACATTTTAATAATTAATGTCTTAATTATGCTAATTTTGCAAGTTTTTGAAAGCACAAGCACAAAACAATCAAGAGATCCATAGTACAGCTATTAAAGAGCTGAAAATGCTACTCAGAGACTTGTGCCTTGAACTAGATGTTCTCTTAATTAACATGCAAACGGATTTTAGTACAATCAACAATGTAGCAAAAAAAAAATAAAACAATTGTGTTGAATGCACTTTTATATATAAATAATAAAAAAAGCTCTCTCACTGAAACATATTATGAAAATCAAATAACATATGTTCAAAACAAAGCATTAGAAAATGTCTTTCCAAACAAAATATGATATATGCCAAACGCACAGAAGTAGTTTTCTTTGTTTTGTTTACATTTTTTGTGCCATGGTTTTTAAAAATTTGTATCTCTTTTAAAGTTCAATTTATATGAATAAAAAAACTGCTTCCAGATTCAAGTCATGTGCTCAAAATTTTTCAAAGTTCTATTTGTTTGTTTTCTAGATATGTCTATATTAGTGATTCCAGACTCACGAAGCATTACTAAATTTTCTTAATGTAGATTGCCATGAAAGTTATAATTCTGATATTTATTTCGTTCTTGCTTAGGAAACCTGACAATTGTACATGGTGTTGAATTCAATTTGATGGTACTTATTTCATTTTTGTAGTATTTTAGATTTCTGAAAAAAAATTTTAAGGAAATAGATATTTGAATCTATTTAAATTTGGTCCTGCTATCTATTGATGTGTTTTAAGTAAACTTGAATGAAAGCTAAAGAGTTTGTACCACGATTTTGTAATGGAATTGCTAGGTGAATGTGATTCTTTTGTATGGTACATGTTTTCAAAGGTTAAATTTTTTATTTTGTTTTACTAATGTGCACATTGGAATAAGATACTAATCTGAATAAATAAATTATTCATTTATTTCTGGTTATAAGTATTCTTTTTTCCTTTGGAAGGGTTCAAAGTTCTATTTTCTCAAATTTCTGCCTGCACCAAGGTTATTTTTCTTTTTTGAAAGTCTGAGCAATCTCGTGATAACCGTACTGATGGTGTAAAATGAAATCTTAATATAGCTACACAAGTGCAAGCCAATAAAGTTGCACTTGAAGTGGGCTATGTAGATATGCCCCACAACCATTTGACTAATATATATTGTATGGTTACAAATTCATTGTATAAAGAATGTAGCTTTAGCTTTGTGTTATATTGTGAATGAAATTGGCTCATCACATGTATATCCTGAACTCAAAACTCTCTACTTTACCGTTTCCAATCATGTGTGCACTAGTGAATGCAGAAAATTTGTAAATTTCAGTATTGGTTTTGAAAATAGCTCATCTTCCATTCAAAATGCCTTAACTTGTTCAACCTAATCTGTTGTATAAACTCCTTTAGAGAAACTACTTGTAAAGATAAATGTCTTCTATAAATGAATAGTGACGGACTCCTATTAATTTATTTGTTTCTGTAGAGTGCAATTTGTGAAGACGGCAATAATTTCAACATGTAATCCAAACCTGAGTAAAAATGATTATAGAATATCAGGTACTCGATATGGAATAGACTTGGAAATAAAACAAAGCAAGAATCTGCCGAGAGGGCTGCCCAAAATTTGACAATTTTTGTGCTTTCATCAAGGCCAATTATTGCTTTTGCTTGTGAACAAATAAATTATTCATTTATTTCTGGTGTATAAGTATTATTTTTTCTCTTAGAAGGGTTCAAAGTTCTATTTTCTTAAACTTCTGCCTGCACCGAGGTTATTTTTCTCTCTTGGAAGTCTGAGCAATCTAGTCATATAGCTACACTAGTGCAAGCCAATAAAGTTGCACTTGAAGTAGCTTATGTAAAAGTGCTCCACAATCATTTGGCTAATGTATGTTGTATGGTTACAAATTCATTGTATTAAGGATTGTAGCTTTAGCTTTATGTTATACTGTGAATGAAATTGGCTCATCACATTTGTATCCTGAACTCAAATCTCATTGAACACATCCAAATTTGTATTAACAAACAAGGATTAATTTTGAATTTAGCACATGATCAAAGATCGCTTCATTTTAGGCCCATTGCATATTTCATTGTTATTTTAAATCAAATTAAAGATTCCCTGTGACCTTTCAACATATCTATATGATTCTGATAGAAAACAATATTGAAGCAAATGGCAGGGATTCCAGCTGTATCACAGCTCTTGTTACTATTCTGTTATCTAAATATGCTCAAGTCAAATCAATTGTTGAACATCTTTAAGCATCTTCACTATCAAGAAATTATACTACAAAATTATATAGACAATAATGAATATGCCTCTTCACATGTCAACTTAAATATACTTTTCTATGACGTAACCCTTGCACCCTTGCACCCTTTTCTGGTGCATTTGCTAGCATTAGTAAATTTTAAGGTAGGTGGTGCTGAAGTAAAAATCGAATGAGCCAGGCATGGTGTGTAAATCATGCATGCCGATATTCAATTTTGAAAACGATATTTCGCACCCACTTCTTTCAAAAATTCCCCCCACTGCACTTCGTTTTTCTTTTATTTCTTACATTTTTTCCTCTATGAAAATGGCATATTATCCTCTTAGAACAACATCCACACAATTTTGTGAAGAATTTTTTTTCTGTTGTCTGTTATCCTTCAGGGGCATTCATGATTGTAAGCAAATAGGAGAAAAGAAAAGAAAATGAGGAAGGAGCTCTTCCTTGCTCTGGAGAATGACAATCTTGGGGAGATTCAATACTTATATGGGCAGGACTCACGTGTTATCAACGAACTTACTTTCCATGGAGAGAATGTGTTGCATATTGCAGCAAGGGAAGGCCTCAAAAATATTGTTGACTGGATTCATAATGATGGATCCTTGGAATCCTCTTTGGCTAAGGTTCAGAATGATGATCTCAATGCGCCACTGCACGAAGCCGCAAGAAATGGTCATGCAGATGTAGTCGAAAGTCTCCTTCAACGCTGCTGGAGTTGTGCCTCTCAGCGTAATAAGTTTGGAGAGACGCCTCTAGCAATAGCTTGTAAGTATGGCCACAACGACACAGTTAAGAAATTGTTGAGAGAATATAGTCGTGGGACTGTAACCCAGGAAACTTAGGAGCAAGGTATAAAATTACACACAATTTTTTAAAGTTGAACTATATGGTAGGTTTTCACATTCTATGGAATAAGTTGGATTGAATTGAATACAGGTGCAACCTCTACAATCGAAACTCATCAATCTACTAGCCAAACAACTTACAAGGATGGTAAAAAATTTACACATTTTATTTTTTCAAGGTTGAAATATTAAGTTTGTTTTCTCATTGCATGGAATAAATTGGTTTGAATTGAATACAGGTGTATTGCATGCAGCCGTGCAGAGAGAATGTCTTGAGATTGTAGAAGAAATGCTAAAGCATAGTGTTTGGCAAGACTTAATGATAGAGCAGGATAAGTTTGGAAGGTGTGCAATTCATGTGGCAGCCATTAATGGCCGTTGGGACATAATCGAAAAATTTATATCCATAAGGCCAGACTGTGTGCAAATCCGTAGTTCAGATCACAAATCTGTTCTACATTTTGCTGTCGAATGCAATCCATATGAGGTAGTGAAGTTGCTTCTAAAAGACAAAAGTGATTCAAAAATAGCGGAAATGGTGAGTCGTGATCATGACAATTTACAGAATACAGCATTACATATGGCAACAAAAAATCGAGTGGATCTCCAGGTTTGAAAGCCTTAACTTTGTCAATTTTCCTGTTTTTCTAGTTCTGATAATTTATTTTTCTCTGTTCATTCTAAGTATTGTTCAGGGATAGGGTAATTACTTATTGAAAGGAATTTGAAAATACTCCAGTAGCAATTTTTAGCTAATATACCCACAAGCACAACAAAACAGAGGAAAACAGGGCATTGAAAAATAGAGTAGAAAAGGGATTTACATTAAAGATTCATTGGGTTGTCTTCTAAAATCTTATTTCTTTGGTTTTTTATGGAGCAAGGTGTCAAACAAATGTTTGACTGTAGTTGAAAGTAAGTGTATTGTTGGGCAAACTTTCTATACTATATTCAAGAATATGATTATGAACAATGGTAGTGATCGGTGTCCCTAAGAATGTTGTAGATGTTGTAGTATGAGTACAATAGAAGACTATCTTTGTGTAATAGTGTGACCAAAAAAGTAGGAGTAACTTGATTAATTCCTTTGTGTTGTCTTTCATACTCATGTTACACCAATATGTTTGTTGATTGTGATTGTTTGATCATAATATTATGAGTCATTAGCCAAAGCCAAAAATATCAACTTTTCACATGATATATTGCAATGTTTCCTTCCTCTTATACATTTAACTAATTTGCGTGCAATGTAAATTCTTCTGCTTATACAATCCATTTCATCTCAAACTCTTGTTCTTATTACTGTAAACTAATTTTTTGGGGTTTGTGCTTGAGTAATGCTTCATAATCCAATAAGTTTTATCATCATTATGAAAAAGGTTTGTTTATGGACATCCATCAAACCATAATTGGAGGGGAATTTTTTTCGATAGATCTGCAACTTACATAAAATCATGATGTAGTGTCCATCCTAAGACTACAACTAACATCTGCCTTTCTTATTCATGACATACCATTGGGTTGTCTTTGTTGCAGAGATTGTCCTATTTGCAAGGTTTTTTTGTTTAACTGCCATTTAGGGTTTCTTGACAACAAAGGTTTCAAACATCATGATCTGTCTCTAGTACATGAGTTCTCGCTTTTCAGAATGTCATCTCAACTCTATCTGAATGTCATCTCAACTTTGTCCACTATTAACCTTTTCATTGTTATGGTAGATATATACCTCATCATGGCTCCAATGACAATATAATCTCTTCAAAATGAATAAGAAAACGTGTTTGACACTGATTGATACTTTGTTGCTTTCATGATTATGTTCTTTATGGTTAAACTACCCCTAATTTAACAATGCACCCTGCCACCTTTTCGCTTTTCCCGGGGTCTCATTGTGCTCTATCCTCTTATGTAAATATCTATGTTAATATTAATATTATTATTAAATTCTGCATAAGAACATTATCAGGAATCATATATTAAACATACATATTAAACACATCTTCATGCATACCTCCAAGAGCAAGGATGTTACTGCTTGTAACTTAATAACAGTTCTGATCTCATTTGATCTGACTTGATCTGATCTCATCGATGGTGATATCGCTGGAGGCTTTTGATTCCTTTTCTTTATATCCCTCAATGAGAGGGAGGGGTCAGACCTCTTCATCATGTATGCCCTTTGGCAAGAGACACCCTGTCACCATTAGCACCCTTTGAAAGAGTGCAACTCTTTATTATTTCTGCCCCTTAAAAGGGACACGACCTTTCACAATCAGATCTGCACTTATTTAAATATGATCTGCATATCTGATTTTCCGAATTCTCCCCCCTCAAATGAGGTTCTCTTCTCCCTTTTATATCTCACGTTTGAGAGAGTCACAACTTATCATTTCATGCCTTTTGACCATTCATTAACTTTAATAATTTTAATTATATTTAATTACATTCTTTTATATTTTAATTAAATTTTTCTATTTTTTATTATTACTTATTATTAAATTATATATCAAAGTAGGGACATGTGACGTATTCACACATTGCCCCATTGCAAATGGGGACCCCTGCTTTTTGCTTTCTAGGGTTAGTTTTCTTTGCTTGGTTGTCTAGTCTTGGCTACTAATCTTTGCATTGGAGAGTCGCCAGAGAGATCATTAGGATAGCAGGGTCTGCTTGAATTGAGGTGGGTCAGTAGGTGGTCCAAGTCAGGGTCTCTTTGAAAGGCTTCTCTAGGTCAGGCCTTGCTCTAGTCTTGGGGTTATGTCTTGATTGAGTTTGGGAGAGTCTTTGCGTTATGTCTAGGGCCTTGTTTGATACCAATTTTACCCTTCGAGGAGAAAAGGACATGAAGATTGAGCATGAAAGCTTGAGAGTTGAATGAGGAATTTGGGTGATAGTGTCAAATTCGCTCTTGACACTTCCAAAGGGACAAGAGTGAAATCTTCCTTAGCTCCCTTTGATTCCTATTTTGGACAAAACCTTCGTCTGAAGGCATGGATTGGGGGGAAATAAGCTTGAGTTCACCCTTGGAGATGCCTTGGACAAACGTAGACATGGAAATTTGGAGAGAAGGTCAAGAATTGAGCCTAAAACATGAATTTCGCTCTTGACCCTTCCAAAGGGTCCAGAGTGAATTTCCTTAATCTCCTTCTCTTGGTCCTAATTTGCCTCATAAACCTTATCCCTTTGACGTGGTTGAGAGAGTATTGATGTGTGAAACAAAGTGAAGTGATGAAAAGTTAAGGATTTGAGCGTAATTGCAAATTTCACTCCTAACCCTTCCAAAGGATCCAGAGCGAAATTTTTCTAAGCTCCTGACCCTTCCAAAGGGTCCAGAGCAAAATCCTCCAAATGACTTATTTCTTCACTAGGGACATCAAATGTTGGACATACATGGCAAGGAAGGGATTCAAAAAGACAAGTCTAAAGCAAGATGAGTGAAAAGAAGGAAGAATTGAGCCTAAAAGAGAAAATTCGCTCCTAACCCTTCCAAAGGGTCCAGAGCGAATTTCTTAAAAAGCATGTATTTTCCTCACAATTTTGAAGCAAATTGCCATCAAGGTATTTTCCTAAGATGGTTTGAAGCTAAACAAGCAAGCTAAGAGAAAAATTTATCAAGGACAAGCCTTGTTTTCCAAATTTCGCTCCTGACCCTTCCAAAGGTTCCAAAGCAAAATTTGTCTAAGCTCCTGACCCTTCCAAAGGGTCTAGAGGGAAATTCTTAGGATAGTCTAATTTCTTGTCAAAAGCATTGAGTAGACACCACTTTGAGAGCAAGTTGGCTTGAGTATGATGAGATAAGGGTGGAAAGGACAAGTCCTAGGCAAGTTGAGTGTGGATAGTCTAGAAATGCAAATTTCGCTCCTGACCCTTCCAAAGGGTCCAGAGCGAAATTCCTAGAAAGACTCTCTATTTTGCCTAATGCACTAAAAGAACCTTCTTTTAAGCTAAATTGATGGTGAATTGACTTGATGGTGATGGAAGAAGGTGTGACAAGTTAAATTCAAGGCAAAGAAGGGGTGAATGGAAGATGAATTGAGCCTAGGAAGAATTTCGCTCCTGACCCTTCCAAAGGGTCCAGAGCGAATT
Organism: Cryptomeria japonica; assembly: GCF_030272615.1. Lineage (NCBI taxonomy): Eukaryota > Viridiplantae > Streptophyta > Pinopsida > Cupressales > Cupressaceae > Cryptomeria > Cryptomeria japonica. The sequence goes on along the minus strand of NC_081415.1, from coordinate 115,813,816 downwards.
CTCCTAAAAACATATATTTCCTCCTTGTTCAAATCAAAGTTTTTGTTCATAGGACATGGTTGAGGGAGGATTGATATATTCTTGCCTTAAGAAATGAATTGAGGTGAAGGCAATGATGAATTTGAGCCAAGAAGAAAAATTTCGCTTTTGACCCTTCCAAAGGGTCTAGAGCGAAATTCACCTAAGCTCCTGACCCTTGAAGAGGGTTCAGAGTGAATTTCCTTAGGAAGCCTTGTTCCTTGCCTAAGCCTTTGAACTAACCCATTCCCAAGCATTTTTTAAGGCAAAACACTTATTTTTGATGAGGAAAGGTTGAAAATGAAGCCAATGATGAAAAATTGAGCCTAAAGGAGTAATTTTGCTCCTGACCCTTCCAAAGGGTCTAGAGCAAATTTTCTTGAAACCTCCTTTTGCTCCCAATTTTTTATCAACCCTAGTGTTGATTGAGGTGTATTGAACTTAGAGGCATCCTTAGGCATGCATTTGAGTGAGTTGTGACCACAAAATGTGAAGAAATTGTGCAAAATGCAAGGTTTCGTTGCTGACCCTTCCAAAGGGTCTTGAGCAAAAATTTCATTATAGGTCCTGTCCTTGGAGAGGGTCCTGAGCGAAAATCTCATTATAGGGCCTGTCCTTCCAGAGGGTCTAAAGCGAAGTTGATCTTAATGCCTTTTTGTTGATGGTTTGAAATGAGAAATACTATGTTAGGATGAATATATCATAAGTGCTTGACACCATTTTTTGTTTTCTTTGTAGATCAAGAAGGCCGAGCTAGAAGGAAGAATAGACAAGGGTGACCTCTTCAAGTTTAATCATCATCAAAGACACTTCAAATGTGTGAGAGAGGACTCAAGGTGCTACTAAGTTGAAGGACTTCAGGTGTTCAAGGAGTTGCACGTAATAGACTAAGCTATCCTCAAAAACCTCATTCTACCACATGGAGAAACCACAGGATGTCAAAAAGAAGGATCTTACAAACATTTCCAAGGCAAGATGAGATACTAGAGAAGGTGACTTGACCATGACTTCCTATCACCATAATGCAAAATCAAGGAGGCTTCATCAAACACATGAGAGTCAAGGAGGTACATCATTCATCAAGTACATCAAGGACGAAGGAGGATCAATCGAGGTCAGTGCAAGGGTACGTTGAAGAAGCAGATAGTTTCAGAAGAGTTAATCAAAGTTAGCTTCTCAACATCACCAAATTGAGTATCAAAAGAGATATGAGCAAGTACTAGACAAGGTGGCATCTCAATCACTATTCCTCTAGTCAGATAGGTCCACATCAGCATGTCCAGATTCAATGTACTTGACTCACCAAGTGATGGCACAAACTTCGAGGCACCTACCTCTGCTTCCTATTGGTTCTCAAGTTTTGAATGTAATTTTCTCATTGGCTAAGGGAGTTTGTTGTAACAAACCCTAATTAGGATTTTCATCTTAAAATCCTAGCCATTGATTGTAAATCAATCAGAGCCATTGAATTGTAAAGATCTCTCTATATAAAGCTCTGGCTCTTCATTTATAAGGGTTAATAGTTAGTTCATAGAGGTTAGAATAGCTAATGATCAATAGTGAATAGAATAGACGTTAGAGTAGATTAGGAAGAGAAGGCATGGAATTGTTGCCTTGATTGTAAATGAACTCCATTTTCATTGAAGTTATGGTGAAGTGTGTCGTTTCTTTGCAATATGCATGGTTTCTTGTTGAATCTTCATTTTAGATGGTAAATAATTAGATTGAATGAAGGAAGTTATTGAATGCACTCGCGTGGAATCCGCCTAGTCCAAACCACTAGCCTCTTGTTGATTGTAAGTGTGCCTTGCACGGTCAATTGGCATAAAATGAGTTTAATCTCGAATCGTTACGCGTCTATTGTTCATGCATTAACTTGAATGGTGATCAGTCTCTAGTGGTGTAACAATTTGAATATATTTGAAGCATCCCTTAGAAGATCGCATTGAGTTGGTGTCGGATTGTTCAACCTGATGGTGAGACCCAACCCAGTAGGACTCCACCTAGTCGTTCATCTATATCCTTGCATTCTAGGTCCTAGAATAGATTCTCTAAACCCTATGCTTTTTCCATTTCTTTATCTTCCAGCCAGTAGATAGGATTCAAGTTCTAGCAGATTAAACGCTCAGGCAGTCGAATGTAAGTCCCCATGTTAATCCAGCAAAATTACATCACACCACAAGAGCTTATCCACACGTAGAGACCCTACATAAAAGAACCTTGGAGTCTTCTTGAATGATCCTTAGGCGAAATCTTCAACATTCGAGGAAATTTTGTTCAAGCGAGGATAAGATAACTTGGTATTTTATTCTGTGTTCGCATGTGCATGAAAAACACATCAACAGGTTATTACAAAGCAACACTTGAAATCCCTCCAAATGAGAAACAAAACAAGAATCATGATTTCTCTTAATAACTGTGCATTCAGCAAAAAAAAAAATGAAAACAGAGAGAAAACCATTAAAGGCAAAAACACTTGCTTGTGTTCTACTAGACTCCATTGTCTCCCACTGAAATGAATTTGTTATCTTTAGTCAGTAATTCATACTTGCTCTGGGGCTGTTATTGTTGTAGCTTTATACGGTGTACTCGGACTCTGCATTTATAATGGGGCAACTTTTTTTTATGTTGCGTGTTTGTACCAGCTACAAAAATTTCAATTTGTGTATTTAACAAAGCCGATTGACTATTGTCCTATATACTATTGGATTGAAGCCTGAAACCCTAGAAAATGGTAAGAAGATAGATCCATAGAAATCATTCCTTCAGAAATCCCAAGATGAATTTATCTATAAAAAATTTATGAATCACTCATACTTCCATGTGAGAGCATTTGTTGCAGCATATTTGGTCTTCTCTGTCCCGCCATGATTGCATTGTTGTACATATTAAAGTCCAAACAACATTGGTATTAGTGAAGAAATTCTTTATGAAAAGTATCAGATATGTTGTAGTTGCAAACTTTGCAACTACCCTAGTTGGCATGCTCTCAAAATGTGGAAGCATAGAAAAGGCATGTTTTAATAATGCAACCTCTCGATGCAACCCTGTCTACAAGAAACATCTGCCCTGCATCCCTGTCTACAAGAAACATCTACCAGGCTGCATGCGCTAGGTGTCTATCAGGGTTAGCCGAGCAACATAAAAATCTGCAAGATACATATGTTGATGCCTCCTATCCGTTAGAACCATCCAAATGAAACATTGGTGAATGCTGAATATTTTTTTGTTCTCATTGTTCATTGGTCAACATTTTTTCTTTAAATTTTAATAAAAAAATAAAAAACTGTTGGAAAAATATGAATGACAAATCAGAAAAACAATTTTTTTTTAAATTTCATTTTTAAAATCCAAATACTGCAGACATTAGAAAAAATGATTTATATTATACTGATATTCTCTTTGAAAAGAAATTAATAGACAATTAGCTAAGCAAAAACATTATTCTCCCCTAATATATAGACGGACTAATAAAAAAGACATTCCTAAAACTCTTGGCAAATGAATTATATGATGTTGTTGTTGATTGTTGTTCATAGTATATTTTTTATGTCTTTATTTATTTTCATTGAAAGTTGGTTACATTTCTGCAATATGGCTAGAGGTGTAACGCAACACGGTTTTGTTGAAAGTACAGCTACTGGATCTTCTCCTCTCATCTCCAGTTGTAGATGTGAATGCCCGTAACATTGACGGCATGACTGCACTTGACATAGCATCTGCAGGATCTCAAAACAACTCCCATTGCCCAACCATCGAATGGAAACTGAAATGCGCCGGATCAATGAAATGCACCCGAGCAATGCACGCTAGAGGCGAGCCTAATACAATTCCTGATGATATCGTTAATACATGCATGGTAGTGGCATCACTCATTGCCATCGTCACATTTGCAGCCGTCTTTCAAATCCCAGGGGGAATTGAGGAAGATGACAAAACCAAAGCACAGTATGGAGCTGCCAAGCTGGCATTACATAAACTTTTCAGATTGTTCGTATTCTCTGACACTGCGGCCTTCATCACCTCCCTCTCAGTGGTGGTCATATGTTTAATTAAGCGACGGTGGCAAGAAACACATTTGGGGTCCTTAGTTCCACATGCACTGTCCAATATCTCTGCGGTGAACCTGATAATCTCAATCTTCTGGACTGTAGTAGCATTTGTGACTGCCACTATTCTCATCACAGTACCTCGAGATCTTGATAAATTGAAGCATCATGAAGCTTTCACCAAATATCAATCGCTTTGGCAAAACGAGATATGGCTTGTAGTCGCCATACCATATTTAGTTGTACTTATCTTCTTAATTGTTGGACCCCCGTTTGCTGCGGAAAAAAGAACTTTAAGGGGAAATTTGGAAAGGCTTCTACATTGGGTTAAAAGGACTTTGAGGATGCCGAACCTTTGCAAGAATGCTGTGAAATTATATCGCGATCTGGGTATTTTTAAAATCTTCCTTTGTCAACTTTCTATAATGACGGCTTTTATTCTCATCATGTCTTTTGTTTGAGCGAACTGTTTTGTAACAAATTTCTTTTTCCATAAGGTATATTGTAAATTGTAATTCTTTTGAGAGTATGTATCGGTGGTCTTAGGACAGGGGCAAGTACTTCTTATACTTTATAATGACGGCTGGTTGTCTTTATTTGGAGACATATAAATCTACTGAATTTTATTACACTTTTAAAATGAAACAATTAACAAGTAATCTTGAATATTTCCATTTTAATTTTCTTTACTAGTTTGTTAGTTTTGTGAAAAACAAGAATCAATTACATATATTAGCTTAAATCTGTAGTATAAAATGTGTATTTTATAATTTTGTATTTAATTTTAAATATGTATATCTAAAATATAATAGTTTAAATACACATGTTATGTATAAAATTATATATGTATGGAGAAATTTGTATATTTATTTTTATTTAATTTTAAATAGTTTAATGGAATAATTACATATTATTAACAATTATTTTTAAACATGTTTAAGAGCAATATTCAAAGTTTTGGTTAGGATAACAGCAAATTTGTAAAAATAAAATAAAATTATGACATGTATTGTTGAAAAATGTGCATTTGTATATATTGTCCAATCTTTATAATGTGATATATAATTATAGTACCTAAAGGAGATTTAGGGATGCATATATCACAATAGTTAGATATTCTTGGAAACATTTCATATGTTATTTATAATAGAGATAAGTATTTAATATGAATTGCACACTAGAAAAATATTTAGTATTAGAAAAAATTAGCAAACAATACCATAATACCAAAAATTAATTGAAGGTGACACAATTTTTAAGGCTCAGTGTAGAAGTACATGAATTATGTAATACTACTCGGCAATTTTGTTCAAGCATGTTTCTACTTGCTTGACTTGGTAGCTGACCTCCACTCGGTGCTGGAAAGCTGATTTTCCCTATTTTAACTCCCGTGAAGACTTTAAGCAGGCGTTGGCTCGCTCCTACAAAAGCACCAAAGTGGTGTGGAAGAAGATGATGCTACTGATTTCTGGCCCTTTTTTCACTGAAGTTGCTCCTAAATCAATTCCTATATGCTCTATTTTGCTTTAAACTTAGTCAAATTGTTTCCTTTACCCCTTCCTACTAACAATTATTCCCTTGAAGTACCATATGCGTGTCTAAAGAATGTGGACTGAAATAGGACCTCGTTTGATGATTTCAACGCTTCTTCAAATCTCTTGTAAACGTTGACACCCTAGTCACCTGTATGTTCACATTGCTGTTTCTGTCATTGTTATCTGTTTTTTGGCCGTCTTTTCTAGCTTTTTCACCTGATTGCCCTTTCTATCCTACATCACTGTCATACCACATTCCATGCACATGACTGTCATATAACGATAGTAGACAATTCGTCTGTCATTTAGTTGTCCTTACTCAAAACTTTGCTCACTGCTAAAAGCTACAAGGACTGTCATTACTTCTCTGCCATTCCTTATTTTCTCATGCACTTTTCAGATGAGAACCATTTACTTTGAAGGCCTATCCTCCTCAACTATTCGACTGCCATGATAAAGAGGACTGTCACCTTTTTTTTTTATCGATAAAGGCAGAGCCATATTAATATATTGATTCATAAGAGAGATTACAGCATAAAAGCCCAGATTTCCAAAAAGCCCAGAGGACCTAAAGATAGACAGTATGAAACTAAATCCCTGAGTATGCACAGAAAGGGAAACTAACTCCAAAGCCCTCAAAAAATTTCTGGGCTCGGGATGAACATAAGTTTATCTCATAAACATTAAACCTTATGAAACCTCCTCAGTCTTTTAAAAATATCTTCAAAGTTTAAAGCTACAATAACAAAGTCTTAGCAGAATTTATGAGAGTTTAATTTTAACAGAGAACTTTTTTTTTTTAAAGAGGACTGTCACCTTAAATAAGACGACCTCTTTTCATTTTTCATGACTGCTCTTTACTCTCTCATGACTTTACTTCACATCACTACTAGCATCTCATTGTTGTTGTCCATGGCTGTACTTCTTGACCTGCGCTCTAGCTTGTTCAAAAATGACCTTTATGACTGTCATAGTTGCCATGGATCATTTGACTGTCCTTATTCATGTTATGGCTTCACATATCACTTCCATTTCTTGGTTTCTGTAATGTCCCCTTATATGTTTCTTAGGAAATAGGGAACTATTACTTACAAATCAATTGCAAGAGACTACTATTCAAAAATCTTATGAAACATGAAATTCTTTAATAAATCTTACGAGAATGATAATTATGATCTGCTATATAATTATATAATTTATATCTGATTATATAATTGATATCAATATGATGTTCAAGTATTATTTGATGTAATAAGAGTCTTGATATACGAATCTGCGATGCATAACCTTGAATGATTAAGATGGAGTATCTTGATGTCTGATATTTCTTTGAAGATTATGCAATGGATATCTGATCTGTATGTTACTCCAATCTGCAATTAGGGAGTTATCTCTGCTATTCCTGAAATGGCAATGTGCAATATGCTGTGAGCCGCCTCCTTGTTACTTGTAGCGATAATGCTACAATGTTATTTCTGATTTTGCTATGAATATATGCACGTGTGATGGTGTTGTTCCAGATTTCTGACTCTGATTTTGAATATATGCAACCTGAATTTATGCCAATAAGGCTATTGCTCCAAGAGCGATCCAATACTGGATGTAGATGCAAATAAAAGACAATTCCATGATGATCTAGAAATGAGTTTCATTCCACCTAAGATGTGAGTATGAAAGAATATCTCTCTGCCAACTCTTCAGCGCACTCTTTGAGGGAGTAACTAATCGTCTTGACTTAACTAATGATCATTTTGTTAAGCGTTTTAATGATTACTTTATATCGCTGATTACAATCATCTCAGTTTTCAGCGTAATCGATATTTGTTTAGGTCGAATTAATATTTAGTCTTCCTCACATGAATTATGCTCAACATACAGTCCATTTCTTCTTACTTTCAATATGCATCAGACTTCTGTCTCTATCATCTTGCCTTGATGATTTGCTTGGTTTTCAAGCTTCAAGGTGGGGCATTGATATAATATTTTGGATCTTTCTTATCAACGATTGGAAGCATGTTAAGGATCTTGCAGAATCGGATCTCAAATGACTAATTATGATATTCGATGTTGTCACTTGCTGTTGGGTGATGAACGAGATTACCATTTGGTCTTGAACAACCTCTATAGTTTACTCTATGTGCTTTCTTTGATCCTAGATAGGAAAATCGTGAAGTCTTATCAATAAGATGATTTTTCTCTATAAGATCTTCATGCTACAGGCTTTATTGAGGAATTATGCAAAACTACCTACTTGAACTTTTAAATGCTATGTACAAATTGTCAATTTCTATTTTCTAACCATTTGAAGGTGTTCAAGCTCTGCCGCCCTTGACCACATATATGTTTTATTGCTTTCTTATTCTTAGGTCAAGGATGGGGGTATCACAGTTTCTGCATCTAGTGCCCTGCTTTTGCTTGCAGACCTATTGTTATTCTTAATTTATCACTGATATGCTGCCATACTCTAGAAGGTGTCTATATTCACATAACTGTCATTTCTTGCATATATCAAGTATCTCTGCCATTGTGTTCATACTAGTCAAAACAAGCCTTGATTATGTGAATTTACTCATATACTGTCTCTGACAGTGTCACCATTCTAGAAAGGACTGTCACATAAGTGTCATGACTATTGCTGTTTTCATGGTAATGACAGTGCTGTTCTCTTTTTGCTCTTTTACTCTGTTGTCTCTTTTGATAAATACCTGCCGTGCATTACCAACATTGTCTTGTCAACCCCTTTTAGCATCTATAATGCTGTCATGCTTGTTTACAAACTTAGGACTGTCATGATATCACTATGTCTTTTCTAATTGGGTGGTGAAGGTCTTCATTGGACTGTCTTACCTTCTTTACCATGTCCTTTGGCTGACCATATCACTGTTTTCCTCTTCACAATGACGTATGTCTTTGTTTTGTCCTTACCTATCAAGAGGTCTCTATGAATGTTCTTCTCATCATATATTGTCTTGCATTCCTTTGCATGGCTTTCACACCTCCATGGTCTGTCATCTTTCACAAGGGCTACACTTGTCATCTCTTCATAGGACCATCATACTTCTTGCTTGTTCTATGTGCTAGCTCTTAGGAGTGCTTTTTATGAAGCTTGGCTTGTCTATCAATCATGTCTTTGTCATGCTTATATCACCCTAGGTCTTCTCCTTCCTTTGGATGACTTTTAGAGCATATGAACAACTTCTGCTATGTTGCAAGGAATGTCCATGCCTCTAAGATGCTTTGTAACCTGCAATATCTTGTTTGGCCCTTTGAATAGTGTCCCTGCACTTCATGCCTCTGTTTTAGGCTCCTTTCTTTGCTCTTTTTTCATGCTGCATAAGCTTCCATTTTCTATTTCCTCTGTTGACAGTTCCCTTTGACTGTCATACATCTTGGCATATTCATATGTGCTTTCCCTGAAAATTTCTTTACTTGAGTTTTGCCCATAGATCTTTTAGTGGGTAATGGGACTGTTCTTTTATGTACATTGTACAGTATACTTTTGTTTCTCCTAATGCATTGATCTCTATATTTCTGCTCATTGGTCTTAAATAAACACGAGTTTCAACAAGCTTCACCACTTCGTAAATAACCAATGAAAACTTTCTTATCTTTTTTAGAGCATGTAAGGAATGTTTTCTGTTCTGACTTTCATTTCTTGTCACTATTTTGGCATATCTTCTACAAACTAATACTTGTGATTTCCTTGAAATGCACCGTCTTGTATCTCACTGTCATGCCTTATCATTAGCTTCACAACTGTAATCATTTGATGTTCTCAATATGGCTGTTGCTTGTATTCGTTGAAGCCTGCCATTTCATTACCTTATCCTTCTTTGTGACACTCACTGAAAGCTTAAAAACCTGCCCTATATTGGGGTTCATTGACTGTCATTGTGCCTTGTCTATGGTTTATCTTTCAATGTGCACTTCTACATTGAACACTGTCCTCTTTTCATATAACAACTTCTAGGGTGTTCTTGCATTTGCAAGTGCAGCAAGAATCTTACCAGTCTACGATCACATGAATGTTTTTATGCAATGCTGTATGAATCTTCATTATTGACTGTTTCTGACTCTTCACTGTCCTTGTAGATTGATTATCAATTTATCAATTTTATCACTATCTATTATCTAACGGCTTTTACATTCATCTTGCTCTTTCTTTGAAAGGTATTGTCTTCAAGCATAATGACTGTTACCTTCTTTGAACACTTACTTGCTGTTCCTTTTATCCTAATTGGCTGTTATTTGTGATCTTTTTGCACTCCAGTCCTTTCACTTTTGTTATCATGAGGGCTGTCGTTAGTCTCAAGCCTGCTCTTATCATAGAAGAAACAGTTATCTCAGTCCAATCAATCATTTCTTAATGGCTGCAACGTGCTTATTCTCTGGTGAACTTGCCCTAAACATGCCATGAATCCTTCTTTAGCGGCTGCAACGGGGGAAAACTTTCATATGGACGTTTTCAACCTCAAGAATGAGGGCTCTTTAATAGAAAGGCCTAACTTCTTTTGCAATGTGGTTAGACCTTTTAAAGAAGACAAAAGAAAGCTTTCTTCTTTCTCTTTGGCGCCTAAGTTTTCCCAAAAGACCCTTTGTGAAAGAAGAGCTTTTTTTTTAAAAAAATTTCTATACCTTACAATTTCTTAAAGACAAATTTGGCAAAAGTGACAAATAACGTTAACAGGGATAATTGGTCTTTGGTTAAAGATCACTTTGATCTTGTATTCATCCTAAAATTGCTATAATTAAGGTTTTAGCATCCTCTGTGTTCATTTTGTTCATGGCGTTATATGAGTTCTTAACTTGTTCCTGAAATTTGTCAAGGCTGTTTACAAGGCAGATTCTTCTTTTATAGTGCTTTTGTTGGGAGTTTGCATACCATTTTTTCAATATGAAGTCAATAGGATGATTTGATCTATTTAAGTGTGGTATCTTGGTTTCAGGTGAGTTTTGTTAAGGGTATATGTTTATACATTTTTTAATGAGTAGAATTTTGTTACGTGTACGTATTTATATTCTATTAATAAGTTAGTATTTTATTGAAGAAGCTCCTTTTGGTAGTTTGCATATTGTTTATTCAGTGCCTTATTATTTATTTGTGTCCCAATTAAGTAGGATTGGATTTAATTTGATATGAAATGATTGTTGTAATATCAATACTTGGGAGTCCATTGGGAGTCCATTGTATAACAATCTACATGACTAATCTACATGACTGATATTACATATGTATGAGTTCACAAGTATCCATCTATTGTGATTTTTATGTCATTAAGATTGGTTGTAATATTTGATATCGCAAGTTTTCATGGTGGGCATGATAGGGGATGTGTTTCTAGTACCAGTTTTTAGGGATGGCATGGGCCAACTATTAAAAAAGTATAAGGAAAATTTCTAACATTCATATGAATACATTGATAAAGCATTCATGAGTAGTATTTCTGAAATGTGGACGAAAAGTATGAGCTAGAGCAGAGGGAGTAGAGTTTTCATAGGGAGGAGGAGAAGCAAAGCGAAGGGGATTCAAATGTAGATGGGTTTGACGCGGATGGGACTATCATGGTCATGCATAGTTTGGCTTTTGATATGTGTTTTTTTGCTTTGGCTACTATTATGCGGGTTTCTTGTGGCTAATGTCAACAAGAGGCTTTTTGGATGTGGATTTGCTTTTTGTGGTTTCAAATGTTCTCTTTGTGAGGGATGGAGCATCTTCAGTGCTTCTGGTAGCTCTTGGGGTGAGGGGTGACATTTTTTTCTTTTCCAACCTCATCTTTGGTGTTAGGTTCATGTTATCACAAAAGCTCACACCCTTGCTGAGCTATCAACTCAACAACCTCGTGAAACATGGAAACAACTCCGAAGTGTGGGACCTTGCGCAAGGGGGTTGAATGTATTGAGAAGGCTGACTTCTTTCTCAATCCAGGTGCAGGTGTTGAACCAACTCAACACTTCAAAACTAATTCCTAAACCTATCCTAACAACTTGTAGAGGTAAAGGGAAGAGAGAATGCTTGAAATAGAAGGAGGAGATGCACCAAGAAGAGATTGTTCCTCTCCCCATCGAGTGTCGATCATGCCATCCAGAAGTGTTGCCAGTCGGAAGGAAGTTCAAAGACTTTGGAAGCTCAGGCTCCCGAAGTAAGGAAGACAAGGGAAGAACTTCAGAACCTCGGGGTTCCGGAGTTCTGGGATAGGAAAAAGGAGGGCAGCAAGGAACTTTAGAACCTCGGGGTTCCAGAGTTCTGGAGAATTTCAAAAGGCTAAGGAAAGAACTTCAGAACCTCGGGGTTTTAGAGTTCCAGGATAGAGAGAGAGGAAGAGAAGAAAAGGAACATCGGAACCTCGAGGTTCCGGAGTTTCGGGATAGAGAGAGGAAGAGAAGAAAAGGAACTAGAGAGAGAAGGCAAAGGGGGAAGGAACTTCGGAAACCCGAGATTTCGGAGTTTCAGAGAGAAGAAGGGGAAGTGAGGTAGAGAACTTCGGAACCTCGGGGTTTCGGAGTTCCGAAGAAAATAAGGAAGAAGGGCTAGGAGGGAACTTTGAAACCTTGGGGTTCCGGAGTTTCGAAGAAAAGAAGGAAGAGGGAACTTCATAACCCCAAGGTTTCAAAGTTCCAAAGAAAAGAAGGAAGAGGGAATTTTGGAACCCAGAGGTTTCGGAGTTCCGAAGAAAAGAAGGAAGAGGGAACTTCGGAACCTCAAGGTTCCAAAGTTTCGAAGAACTACACAAAGGAACTTCGGAACCTTGGGGTTCCAAAGTTTTGGGAAAGGGAAAAAGAAAAGAACTTCGGAACCTCAGGGTTTCGGAGTTTCAGGAGAGAAGAAAAGAAAGGAGAGGCAACAAAGGGAAGGAACTTCAGAACCTCAGGGTTTCGGAGTTCCAGAGAAGGAGAACAAGAGAAGGCAAAGGGAAAAGAACTTCAGAACTGCGAGGTTATGGAGTTTTGGGGAAGAAGAAAAGGCCAAGGGAGGAACTTCCTCCGGACAAGGTAACACTTCACACTTCACGATTCTTCTCTCCTTGATCAACTGGGGCAACGCTGGTCCATGGAACATATCTTTGATTGGTTCTCACTGATGGACCAAGGGTGTCATAAAATGACAACAACTCCCTTATTTTGGGAGGTGTTTGAGCACCTCTACTCTTTGCTCTTTGAGACTTGTTTTAGCTACTATGGGCAATGGTTTGGAAGGCCCTGTTGTGGGATTCACGTGGCTTCTTTTAGAGATTGGTTTGGGCCCTTTTGGATTTAAGGCTCTTCCTCTTCTTCAGTGGATCGTGGTTGTTGACGTCTTGGAGTTGGCTTTTGTGGTTTGATGTTTGTGGGAGAGGATTCTAATGTGCCTTTTCAATTTTTTCAAGAGGGTGTCTCTCTTTTTTAGTTGCTTATTTGCTCAGTCATTTTGAGGATGTTGGTTTTTTGTTTATTTGGTGTAAGGCCTTTGTTGCCATGTCTTGGTGTGGTTGGAGGGTGCTTTTGGTCCCTAGAGTATGGTTTTGGTGTATTGAGTTTGTTGATGCCTAGTCTTGGAGGTTTCATTTATTGTTCATTTCCAAGAGAGCTTCGATGGGCTCACCCCAAGTCATGTGTTCTCTTTCGTGCATGTTTTAGCTTTGATGCTTGTTTTGGGTTTCTCTTTGGTAATGATAGTTTGGATTAGTTTGTCCACTGTCTACGGATCTAGATTATGGAGGATGTTGTTTTTCAGTAGAACTATTGTTTGGTTGATATATCTTCAAGGATGTTGAGTTGTTGTATAGGGGTTTTTGTTGCCCCCACTCTAGGTTTAGCTATTGTTTGACCTATTGGGGTGGAGAAAGGTCTTGATGGTTTTTTTCGAATCTTGTATATGCATCAATTTTCTTCTCTTGCTTGCCATATTGAGGTAAAGACATCTCCTATTGAGGTGGAGATTGGTCTTGCAAGAGAGATTTAGAGTTGTAGCAAGGGGGATTATGTTGCCCTTATTTGAGATTTTTCTTCTTTTTCTCCTATTGAGATGGAGATTAAAGAGGGTGATGAGATCCTATATTTGCATCAAAAGGAGGCATTTGAAAGTTTTTATTCTATCAAAGACTTTCGTTTGAAGTTCTTCTTGTCATAGGGTGGTTGTTTTTTGAGTCTATTTGCATTTTGGTTGTGGTCATGGTGTTGTAGAAGTTGGGTTTCATTTGTTTTATTTATTTTAGATTGTTGTCGTTTGACTATTGGTTGGCTATTTCTAAGTAGAATTCTATAATAGGGTTATGGGTCTCTTCAAAACCCTTTTTACCGCAAATAACAAACATTGATTCATTATAGACATTATAGAACATTAATATATAGCATTAGAGTTGAATTTAGTTTTGACATGAGAATTGACAAAAAATTTTACAAGACTAACACTTGCACCTCAATGAGATGCAATGGTTACATCGTGGTTGTGGTTGTGGTGTTGTAGACGTTGGGCTTCATTTGTTTTATTTATTTTAGATTGTTTTTGTTTGACTATTGGTTGGCTATATCTAAGTAGAATTCTGTAATAGGGTTATGGGTCTCTTCAAAACTCGTTTTACTGCAAATCAAAAACATTGATTAATTATAGACATTAAAGAACGTTAATATATAGCATTAGAGTTGACTTTAGATTTGACATGAGAATTGACAATTTTTTTAACAAAACTAGCACTTGCACCTCAATGAGATGCAATGGTTACACCACTAGCAAGATATGGTTTGGGTAATATATTGGAGGGTAGGCAAAAGTTGGAAGAAATTAAAATTACCTTTGTTAGAAGTAATTATTTAGAATACAATTGAGTTGATCTTGAAATGTGAAAAAAATATGAATATGAATGAATGAAACTTATAATTTAAATCGACAAGCTATGCAAAATGTTTTTGTAATACTAAATGCTTTTAGGATGTATGAGGCGATTAACTTAGGATATTGATTGCATTGAGTAGATTTGTTGCTTGTTGTTGAGACATCTTATATACAACTGTTGCAATTCAAGAAATATGTAAAATTTTGTTATTTACTTCAATGATATGTAGGTTTGTTCATCCGTTGGCTTGTCCCCCAAAATCTATTTTTCTTTTTCATAGCAAGGTGTTGAACAAATGTTTGACTAAGTCTATTGTTGGGAAAAATCTCTTGTCCCCCAAAATCTGTTTTTCTTTTTCAGAGAAAGGTGTTGAACACATGTTTGACTAAGTCTATTGTTGGGAAAAATTTCTATCCTATATTCAAGAATATGATCATCAATAATGGCAGTGATTGGTGTCCCTAAGAATTTTGCAGTATGAGTACAATAAAAGACTAATCTTGATTAATTCCTTTGTGTTGTCTTTCACACTCACCTTAAACCAATATGTTCAAGCATCGATTGCAATTTTAAGTATATTGTCTGGCAATCTATGTTCGTCAACTATGATTGTCCAACCATAATAATACAGGTCATTAGCCAAAGCTGAAAATATCAACTCTTGACATGATATATTGTGACTTGTTGCATCTTTGGTTTGGTTAGCTGCCTCAGACTATATTCTGCATGCACCATTAGTTGAGTTATGGTATTATTATTGAAAACAATAATTTCTAAGATTATTAAGACAAATAGTTAGGTTCAAATGAACACTTGGTTACGTTTGACGATGGAATTTTGTGATATATGCCATTTGTCTTTGAGACTCGTAGAACAAATGTAGGAAAATGATTAGATGCCTAGATTAGGTGTCAAATTTTGGAAATAATTATATAGCTTGATTCAATTTTAGTGTTAGGTTTAGGGTTTGAATTAGGTTTTAAGGTTAGGGACAAAATTAGGATTACAGTTAGGATTATGATCATAGTTAGGATTGCAAATAGAACCATAACCTTAATTGCATTCTAACTCTCATATAACACACATTAACTTTAACTTTAACTCTCATATAACACACATTAAGTTCATGCCAATAGTGTTAGAGAGATATATAGCGATAGAGAGAGATGCAAAGATAATGAGATATAGATGGGGTAAAGAAGAAATATGGAGGGATGGAGATAAAGGGTCAAAGAGATATAGATATAGGAGTCTAGAAAGAGGGAGAGGGAGAGGGAGTGATGAGTTGAGTCTAGAGATAAAGGAAGATGGAGGTAGAGAGGAAGATGTCAATTTTATGGAGATATCAATTAACAAGTAATGAAACGTATCAATTTTATAGAGATATAGTGGAAGATAATTCAGATAAATTTCAGTGAAAGGAAAAATGGGTGCTGTACAAAACCCCCAAAAAGAAGCTAAAAACCAAAATCCAAAAGAGAATAAAGGACAAGAAATGTAGATTCAGTGCGTGCATGATCGACTTTCAGATCTATAGATTATTAATATAACCAAAGAGGTTGATGATGATGTACATATATTCTTAGAAATGGCTTTAATTTGCAAATTTTTTGGACCTAGGTCAAGTAGAGAAACAATAAAGAAGTGGATTGAAGATAAATGGAAAACGCAAATGGTTACCAAATTTCTCCCTAAAAGATTTTTTATTGTCCTATTTACAACAACAAAAGATAGGGATAGAATATTGTCAGAAGGCATTTGTATCATGAACAAATCTCCTTTCTATATGCAGAAGTGGACTACAAATTTTAATCCTGTTGTGTTGAACCCAGATGAATGGGTTGTCTGGATTAGATTGTACAACCTATCTTTAGAATACTAGTATGAAGATTGTCTTGAAAAAAATGGATGCTTTTTGGGAACATTGGTTGATATGGATACCAATTTAATTGATGGTGATTTGTATTTATATGCTAGACTAAAGATTATGGCAATTAGGCCAATACCAAACAAAATAAAACTCTGTATAGAAGGGAGATATTGGATACAAAGTATAGAAATTGAAGAAGAATTTAAGAATTTTTCCTTAGATATCGAAGCAAAAACCATATGTAAGAAAATTGTAAGGCTACACCTAGATACATAGACAAAGGGATCCCCAAAAAAATGCAATGACAGGAGAGGGTGAAAAAAAAAAAAACTAAGGTAGAGAAACGAATGGAAAATAAAGAGGTTAACCAATTGTCAAATATACGAAGACTTGGAAAAAACTAGGGCGAAGCCTCTACATCTACAGAGAAACAAAAGAAGCAAATGGAAGAGAATATGAGGGAAAGTAAAGTACTTGAAAAAGGCGAAGAGGAAAACAACATGAGGCTAATCTGACAAAACCATACATAGAGATTGAAGAACTATTGGTGGAAAGTGTAGAGTCATAATATGAAAATGAGGATATAGATGAAATTGGCACACTAGATCCTAGATGCATAAGTCAGACAACAACATTGTTTTTGGGAAGAAATAATAAGATGAGAGGAAGCAAAACTAATAAGAAAAAAAGGGAGGAAGAAGCAGTTAGAAAAGGACTGCCAAGCATCAAACAATTTTTAACTCTATCCAAGGGAGAGAAAATATCCCTTAGATGACCATGAAGATAATCTCATGGAATGTCAGGGGCCTTTCAACCACTGACAAAAGACACTTTGTCAAGCGTCATACGGAGAAACTTAATGCAAACATCATAATATTGCAAGAAACCAAGATCAATTCAAAAGAGGGCAAAAAGTTCGCCAAATATTACAAGCAATGGAAAGGAAGATTTACAGATGCTATTGGTTTGACTGGCGGATTAGGGATTATATGGAACCCAGAGAATAAAATTTATTGATGTAGAAAATAAGACACAATGGATGATAGGTAATGTAACATCAAAGAGTTGTAATAAGTATTTCTCTTTTTATATGTTTAAAGGCTAGTTAGGACAAAGAAAAAAGAAAAACTTTGGGGGGAAATAAGGAACATAATAGATTTGATAAGGGACAAATGAGTCATTATGGGTGGTGAATTTAATGCTCAATTGAATCTAAATGAAAAATGTGGAGGTTTTATAGGAGATAATAGAGTGATAAAGGATTTTAGAGAATTCATTTAAACTATTGATGTGGTTGACTGCATGCCAAAGAGTGGTGAATACACATGGACAAATTGAAGGGTGGTATTTACGAATATAACAAAAATCCTGGGCCATTTCTTTGTTGGCCAAGGATGGTTGAAGATCAAATTGTTTATGAGGCAAGCATTTTACCAATCTCAGTGTTCGATCATTATCCCATACAACTGGAGATTAAGCAGAGTGTAAAACCAAGCAAAGGTTTCTTCAAATTCATGAGCATGTGGTGGTGGGACGTAACATTAGAAGACAATTTGTAGAAATGGTGGAAGGAAAGCAACATACATAGAGGAACAACGTCATACTATTTTATGAAGAGATTAAATTTCTTAAAACAAAAATTGAAGCAGTGGAATACAAAACACTTTAAAAATATCTTTGTAGAAAAGGAGAAAATTGAAAAAGAAGTGGAAGAATTGAATGAGAAAATCATTAAACACGACATGTATGAAGATGACTACAAGAAAGAGGAAGAATTAAAAACAAACCATGTGAAACTTTTAGAAAGGGAAGAGATATACTAGCGAGAAAAAGCTAGAGAGAATTGGTTAAAAGAAGGAGATTTGAACTAAGGTTTTTCACGCTTTGGTCTAATCAATAAGGGATATAAATAAGATAGATGAAACTTTCAACGCAAAAGGAAATAAAATAGTAGAACCAAGTAACTTGGGAACCAAAACGAGGGAGGTTCCAATGGAGGGGAGGAAATTCTACAATGCACCCCTGAATCAGTGAGTCAATCAAACAATTATATGCTTCTTCAAGAATTTACTTTGAACAAATTAAAGTTTGCATTAAGTCTGCAACGTTCCAAATGCAATTGGATAAAATTCTCAGGTTGGATGGTTTTTCAACAAGACTTTATCAGAAATGTTGGCAATTCATTGGTCAAGATGTATTACAGGTAGCAAAAGACTTTTGGAAGAAACATAAATTTGTGAGGAACATAAATAATACGACAATAGCTCTCATTCCAAAGAAAAATAAATGTGATTTTTTGGAGACTACAACTCTATATCCTTATTTAAAACAATTTTAAAATAATCACAAATGCTTCAGCGAATAGAGTCAAGAAGATACTCAAGACAAAATTTTATTTTTGAGAAACATAATGACTTTGTCCTTGGAAGACAAATCTTTGACAACTCCACTGTAGCAAATGAAGGTATCCACACCATCAACAAGGAGAAAATGAAAGGTATGTTGATTAAACTTGACATAAGTAAGGAATATGATTGGTTCAATTGGGATTTTCTGTTTGAAGTAATGAAGAAATTTGGGTTTGATTTGGCTTGGATAAATATGATAAAATATTGTACTAAAACCCCTCGATATTGTTGGTTCCCAAATCAACAGATTCCAAGTTCTAAGGAAATAACCTCTGACTTGTCAACAAACTCATAATTGGACTTGGCCAATGAACAAGACTCAGTTGAAAACTGATGTCTCCTACACTTTAGGCTCTACAAAACCTAGGTGGGTTCCCCTATATAGTATCCAAATAATTCTCAATCTTCTAAGCTTATGACACTGTAAGATAAAGCAAATTTCTCAATGAAAATACACCAAGGAAATACAAATAAACATATGGCTATGGCTCTAACCTCAGTTTATGTCATTCTTGCATGCATTGAGAATGATTCTAAACTAATAACTACTCCTAATACAAAAAAGTAAAAAACAAAAATATAAAAGGTAAATAAGAATGATCCTAGATGGGTAATATGATCAATTTTTATCCTATGGAAAATATGGAAAATAGAGTCTATTTGCAAGTTAACACCAAACAATACCATGATATCTCATCATTAAACAACATTCAAATACCCCATGCTTGACACAAAATATTTAAGTGATTACTCCTAGTTTCCTCACCCCTCCCAATAAATATGTTGTAATGCCTTTTGAACATAATCTAATTCATTGATTAAAATGAAACTGATAAAGAAAACATACATTCCCTTCTGAAGAGAAGACAAATCATAGAATCATTAACACTACAATTTATACAACATGAACATAGAAGAATGGGAGCAAACTTAAAGTGATCTCTTTTGTTGATTTTCAAAAGATACGAGATACATCACTTGAGAATTGCTTTACAAAAACTTGCAAGAAAAACACT
The DNA here is from genome assembly GCF_030272615.1 of Cryptomeria japonica. Lineage (NCBI taxonomy): Eukaryota > Viridiplantae > Streptophyta > Pinopsida > Cupressales > Cupressaceae > Cryptomeria > Cryptomeria japonica. The sequence continues at coordinate 115,794,110 of NC_081415.1, read as the reverse complement.
ATCTTCAATTACTTCATCTCCTAATACATACTACCATGGATTTCATAATCCTTCCTACTTGGCCCTGATTTCCCTTTTATAGAACAAGGGTGAAAAAACAAGCTTCAGGCCTAGTAGGACACTTGTCAAAAATCCATTGCCTATGAGCTAGATCATGCCCTAAGGCATCCTTACAATGCATATTTCAAAAAATCCCAGATATTAATGAAGGGGACAGAGTTGACAGCTTCCAGAGGCTAGAATGGAAGACTTGATGTGACTGGTGCAAGGATGTTCTTCTACAACATCGTTTCTCAGGGTCAACTCTACTTGGGCATTGGATCTGTCAGGTACATTGGGGGTTGATGAGTGAAAAATGAATGCTCATATCACCCCATCCCAAGTAGGAAACCTATCCAAAAAAGTAGGAAGTACAAAAATGGAAATGACTCAGACTAGTTCTCCTCTTCAGGTTGATCCTCCTCTAAAGAACAATGCTTCTTGTGTAGAGTGTCAATTTCATCATTCAACCAGACAAAATTTCTTAAGCCTTGTAGTTTACTCATGACCTCTTTTGTCCTATGAGCTGACATGGTTGCAGCCTCTGAAGTGAATTTATGATACATCAAATCAACCTCCATGATTTTGTCAATAATATTGTGAAAAGAATCACCTTGGATAGGGTCTACAGCCAATGAATTCAAAACAGTACTGATGGCCTCTTAGAATCCATGCTTCCATATGTCCAAGTTCATAATTTTTCCTTCTCCTGTCAAAATAGTGGGGATATCCCACTTTTGAAGTCCTTGGAAGGAATCTATCATGCCAATCAATGCCTTCTTCTCCTCCTCAATGTAGGGCAACTCCTTAATTAATAAATTGTAATTTTTCCAAGTTATCCCCATAATTTAGGGCGCATTGACAAATTCTTAACTGCCAGTAGGACTTCTTTTAGGATTTGACTCTTCGGAAGCTATGTAATCCTAATGGGTTGGAAGAATAAAATATTCTCATCCAATTGGCTGAGGAGTTATGACATCAAAGAATAAGAGGTATTCACCTCATTCAATTTTCAATGACCTTGTTAGAACTTGTAGAATTGAAGACTTTCTAATCTCAATGACTTTTTCTTGGCTTCATCTTTAGCCTCTTGCAATTATTTCTTCACTTTCTCAAGTTTCTTAGGCCTTATACCTCCTCAGGGAGCTATTGCAATCATCTTTGATATGTTATCCTTTAATGCAGCATTTTCAATGAATAATTTATTGTGACTATTATTTAGTGCCACATGCATGTCCTTAAGTTTCTCATGCTTCAAATCTAGGTCCTCCAAAACCAGCTGGGTAAATTGGGCCACATGGGATGTCATAGTGACCGACTCAAAAGCAGTAGTATCTTCCAGTGTCCTAACTACTACATCCCCTCTCTTCTTCTCTACCCCTTGAAGGACTCAAGGCTTATGAATGTTTGAGGCCCTAGCCCATATTGTAAATGCTTTGAGGATCAAATGCACACCCGATCCATGCTCTGCAAACTCCTTAGCAAATAAGGGATCCTTTTGCCTCATAATTTGATCTAGCAGGAAATTTTTCTCTAAATCCCACCCTAGTACAAGAAGCATATAACTTTTGGCCAACATTTCTCTGCCTTCCTCAGGGGTGCACCTTATGCCATCTCTATCAAAATTGTTGATTTCTTCATCAGGTAGGTTCCTTGGCCTCTCCCTAAGACAAAAGGATTTAAACTTAGGGGTATTTAAAAAATTATCATCTGATATGAAATGCTTAGAGGCAAAGATCCTCCCATCATTGGCTTCCTCATCAAGGATTATGCTTAGAATGATAGCCCTGTCCATATCATCTAGGACCTCCGCTGCTTCATCATCATGAAATGTATCTCTAGGGGGAGAGGGTGGTGGCACACTTGGATCATAATCTTCTTGCACATCAACAAAGTTTGAGATCTTTGTTTTCCCTCTCTTAATTTTCCCGACTCTCTCAGCAGTAGGTTGTCCTTCCTTTTGTGTACCAGGCTGGGAGGTTCCTGGAGGCAAATACTCAACCACAATTGTGCTTCCCTTCATCCTATCAGCTTTGGGGGAAGTATCAATAGGCCTTTCCTTGAACTTCATCCCCTTTCCCTTGGCTTCCCTTTTAGCCACCTTAGTTTTGATAATTTCATCAGCCATTCTAACTATGAAGGACATTCTTGCAAAATCACTTCAAAGACTTGCACAAATACCCTCAAAATTAGGATCCTCCTTCTTCCTCTCCCTTTCTATTTTCTTCAAATAATCCCATTTTCTCCTCCTTTTGATAGCTTCAGCTAGATGGACATTCTGATCAGATCCTCCTTTTCATCGAAGGAATGGACAAAACCCCTCTCCTTTAACTTATTCACTCTTAAGTCATTGATGTAGCCCTCAGGATCAAAGTGTTTGGCCCGAGCTACCTTTAACTTGTAATTTTCTACCAAAAAATCTTGTACCTTTTCTAAGGTACCACAACCAACACTAAACTCCTTGTATGTGGTGACCTTGGGGAGGTGTTTCCCCTTTTTGTTTGTTTTGATCTGATCCTTTTCTATCCACATCATCTACTAGATGAACTCAATGAATGTCAGCCAAGAGGAGACAACAATTGGTAATACATGGGGTGCCTGATCACACCCATACACTCTAATCAATGTACAATTGTCTTAAAAGAAGAAATCACCAAAATTGTGGGTGAAAGCCCATTCAGGGTATACCAATCCCTCAACTCTAAAACTCCTTATTCTTAAGACTTTGATGATGTGTTGTAGAAATCTTGGTAGCACAACCCTTGACAATGAAAGAAATTTCATGACAAAAGAATAGAAAAATGCACAATAATCTCCATACCTAGACCCCTTGTCCCAAACCTGGGTCCATCTCTGCATTGCCCAACCATAACCTATGTTTGGGTCATTGATCCTTACCCTCATTTATTCTCCCTACTGTGCCCTATTCTAATACAAAATTAGGTGGCACAATAAAGAATAATGTCTAAAACCCAGCTTATCTTTCTCTTTTGTAGCATTGATTAACCCTTCATGGATTTTATCTTGCACAATAGTAGCAAAATCATATAATTCATTGATGGAAGGGTGTTCGATTTTTGTGGCTAACTTCATGAAATCAATGGGCATCTGAGTCAGCCCATAATCTACCCCAAGTACTTGACACATGGCGTACTATGTTTTGTTGAAGTAGGTTTAAACTACTTCCTATATTTGTCCCTCTTGAAGGAATAGTCATTCTTCAATGTTATTTTATTAATGCATTTCAGGGTTGACCCATCCAAACCAAAACATTCAATGATGACCTTATGAGAGACATCAACCAAAACATGACCACTCTTGGTTCTTACAATAAGGAAAGGTGGATGGTATGTCTTGACCAATTATTTGATCAACATGGGATCTACAAAAATGTTTGGCATGACCAACCTTCCCAAATTCAGATTCCATGGGTTGGACACTGGAATGGGTTTATCCTTATTGCCATAGAAGTAGTAGAAAATGCCCCACCCCTATCACTAGTATAGGGATCTCTACAACCTGCTTCCTTTTCACCAAAAGAAATTCGGAAAGTTTCTTGAATACTGGAGCCTTCAAATAATTCATGGAAATCCTCAGACAAACTCCTAGTTTGTCTTGTTGGTCTCTGTGCAAACTCTTCTAACTTTTTCTCCACATCTCATTGTAATTTATCAAGGGTCATAGTTAGAGAAAAAGGGGTGGTAGGCTCTACAGATGGATCTATTTGAGCAGGAGACTCTCCCTTAATTGGGGTTTGTCTAGGTCTTTTGGCAGTCATAGGAACAACCTTTTTCATAGGGGTAGTCTCTTTCTTTTTTTTCTGGGAAGCTTCCTCTTGAGGATCTAGTTCCTTGGCAGCCTACTCCTCAGCACTAGGACTTTGTGTAGAAGGTGGGACTTCAATAGAGGATGCTGCTCCAAAATCCTTTTTCTCAACCCTCCTCTTATGTGTAGGTTTTCTGGCCTTTGGGGCAGGGACCGATTCTTCAGAAGGCTCATTGTTAGAGACCACGACAGTTCCCCTCCTAGATGTTCTCTTCTTTCTTGCTTGAGTAGTTCTCACCTTTGGATTGGAGCTAGCTTTGCCCTTCATGGATTCTTTTTGGATGTATTTGGGGTTTGGCTCTACTACAGGGGCATTTGCTAGCGCTGCCATAGGTGCAATTATGTCAATAGGTACAACATGGGTTATTTCTAGTGTTGTAGAGCTAGTTCCTATCTCAGGGACATTTTCAACAATGGCGATGGTAGACTCCTTGATTGGGGATGTCATTTCAAATTATAGGGTGAAGAGGGATTTGAAATTCAATATAGACACAAAACCTATAGAGCCTAGGACACACACACACTACATATACACAAAGCTAAAACAACTTCATAATGCAAAAAAATTGAGTTCAAATTCACCTACTGGTTATTGCTCATCTCAGAACACTCAGGAATGCACTGGTTTACTGTAGTTTGCTATCTTCTTTTCTTTCTTCTTTGCTCTGCAAATGCTCTAATTTCGCTTGGATGTAAGGTGAATAACAATGATGCTGAATTTTCTCTTTATGGCATCACCATTCTTTCATTCATGATGAGAAAAGTTGGTTGTTGGCACTAAAGTTTGAATTTCCACCGTTAATCTAGAGATGAGCGACATAAATTACCCTTTGACATCCTTTAATTGATGACATGGTATCCTCTTGTTATATCTTTGGGCACTGTAATTTCCCTCTTGGGTTTCTAAAACTTCAAGTTACTTTGTCCTTTAGCCATGCGGGATAACAAAAACCTTGAAATCTTTGTGCTTGGTTATCCCACACAACTTTTCACAACCTTCGTCATCTTTGTGGGATGAAATTTCATTTTTTTTGCTTTGTTTCCTTATCCCACATCACTTGGGGACACCCTCTTTACCCTCATGGGATAAGCCCTTAGAGTTTTGCTTCTATCGGCTTTTATTATTATCCCATGATTTATCTACTAATCTTGCTTGCCCTCGTGGGATAAGCCTTCAGCATGTCTGCAAAGCCTTCCTTTTATTTCACATTTCTTGTAATCCTTTGTCCCTTTTCTACTTGAAAATGCTTCCCTTTATACACTCCTCCACGCAGGATAAGCCTTTTTCCTTAATACTTTCTTATCCTGCGACCTTTTCCTTATCCTCGTACGAATGTGTGGGATAAGGAAATTCTTCTTCTTTTTCTTATTCTGCGACCTCCAACTGATTGACAAGAACCTTTGTGAGATAAGGGTTTCTTCAGTGTCCTTTGATCATTCTTATCCCACACAACCAATTTATAGATATGAAAAACTATGCGGGATAAGCTTTGTGCTTGTCACTTCTCTCTTCTTCTCTTATCCTACACTAGAAAACCTTTGTCTCAAATGTGGCACAAGATAACATTTTATTTGTGAGATGTCTTCATCTTATCCCATTTAATCAGTACCTACTGTGATTACACTTGCGGGATAAGACCTGCTCATACATCCCCTCTAATTTGCTTATCCTGTGCTACTGGGACACTAAGGTCGACATTTTAAGTGAAAATTTTATGCACGTGGCAAGTTCTGAGGGGTAAAGTGGTCATTCCATGCGGCTTATGTAGGGAGATTTATAACTAAGACCTAGTCATCAAAGAGTAAATGTGATCCTTAAGTAACAAATACTTTAGGTAACCGATCTGACAAAGAAACTTAACACACAAAGCCAGTAAACCTATGACAAAGAACCCTTACGATCATGACTTAAAACTAGGAAACTGGTAGATGACAGTAAACTATAAAAAATAACGAGGCTTGGGGGAAAACAAGAGGAAACATAGTAGAAATAAAACCCTCAAAAAACCCTAAATCCTAGGATTTAAAAACAACAAGACAAACATATCTAAAAGCCAAATTTAGCACTTCCAACAAATATTCTATCATATAGAATAGATCGCTATGTATATTTTTTTAAGCTACTAATGGTCTTCATCAAGGAGACCCCATCTCTCTCTTTCTTTTTATAACAATGGCAGAAGTAATGGGCATATACTTCAAGAAACTGAAAGAATACAAAATATGGAAAGGTGTATAGGTGATGGATGAAATAATCTTTTGACATGCCCAATTTGAAAATGATACCATGCTTTTCAGATAAGCATCATTAAAGGAAACAAAAATAAATTAGAAATGCATTGGAAAAATACTTATCGGTCTTAGGAAAAAGTCTGAACAAAGAAAAGTTTGGAATTTTTTTCTTTAACACAGAAAAGCCAGTACAAAGAATCATTGCCAAACGACTGGGATGCCCTATCGTAAGCCCACCAACAAAATATCTTGGAGCATCACTGATTTAATGAGGGTGCAGAACAATAAATTGGGAAGACACATTAAAAAAGCGCAGAAGAAAAATTGGAGCATGGAAAAACAAGAGGTTGACTTTATCCAGTACAATAATAATGATAAAATCAATCTTGGTGGTAGTTCCCATATACAAAATGTCCTATTTCAAGATGACAAGAAAGGTGGCAAAAGGCTTTGAAGGGATGATGAAAAAATTCTTGTGGGAAGGAGTGAGAGTAAAAGAAGATTCCTTTAATTGGATGGGATGTTGCATGCCAAAGCAAGGAGATTGGCAATGAATGACTTAGAAAGATGGTTAAATAGAATAATACCTTGGCAATGAAATTAGTATGGAAAATTTATAAGGAACTGGATAAATTATGGACTAGAATCATTAGGGAGAAATATTTAGATCAACTGGATCCATCAAGAATACTGACAATGGCAAATTCAGATGAAGGATCTATAATCTGGAGGTTCATGGGGCAAAGTTGAAACATCATCACTTATCACATATGATTTAGTTGACCTAATAAGATGTAACATGTTCATATAAGACCATCATTCCTAAGGTTGTCTCCAAGTAAAATGCAGGAGGTAAAAGGAGCATCTGAGAAATCAAACCATGTTGAAACACCTTCTAGATATTGCTAAGGTAGCCCTCAGACAACTGCATGCAACCACATGGACCAAATCACCGTAGGTTGACCTCAAATGAAAATGCCAATCATAACTTTCCCAAACTTCAATGTGGACCACCAAATATGCTTAAAAATGATCAACATGAAAACAAATGATATCAAGGGACCCAAATAAACTATCACATTACTCCACCAAAACACAAGTTGGGGAATGCAATGCATTCCTCTATAACATTTATTAGATTGTTTTATCGAAACTTAGGCATAAATAACTTCTTCTATAAGTCTCAGTCAGGAAAGTTGAGATACAAATAGAGTATACGTCCATGAATACAAACCTAAAATTACATAGCCATCAAAATTATACCTATTGATGAGAGCCAATCATATTCTATTTTATGCCATATATTAGCCATTTTCATATGCTTTCATACCCATACCTACATTCCATTTATGTTCCATATTATACTATTTTACCACTTTATGTTGCATATTATTAGATATAAATAAGTAATATTTAATTTAGTTTTTAGATAAAATAAGTGAATAATATTTTTTTAATTGTATTTACTTATATTTGTTTCAACAATGTTAATGAAGAAGAAGAATGCAGACTTTTTGTGACAAACTTCATGTCCCACCTATGACATGATTCATGTGACTTGTAACAGACTTCCTAACTCATGACATGGATGCAAATATCAACAAATCAAATCCAATCATAAAATTATTTCCTCATAAAATAATTTGGTTATGTAGATATAATAAATTAATATTTACTTTTAATTTGATGGAGGATAAGTCCTCACATCAAAAACAATATTCTATTGATTTGTAACAATGATATTAATAAGCTCCTACATTTTAGAGTGGGTTATAACCATGAGCTAAATAAACTCCTACATTTTAGTGTGATTTGTTTTCACCAAATAAAGCAATTAAATACAAGCCACAAAATAATAGAAAAGTAGCATAAAAATAGGAAACAACTTTCACTCATAATATGAGCTACGTGAGATTGGGGAGGAAGGATGGCCACTTCTTGGGATGCTTGGTGATTTTTAGCTTTCATAGTGTGTATTTATTTTCAGCAGCTAGTTTATTTTTATCAATGTGTTATTTCAAGAATTTTGAACTTACTTATGTTATTGTTTGAATTTGTTTACTATTTAATATTTATTTCTTATAATTTAATTTTCTTTGTTAATGGTTATTCATGTTATTTACAGTTGTGAGTTTAATTTCCAAAACCATTACTATCATTATTCATGTCATAGTTTTTGTAACAATTCCTATCACAGTTGTACCAATAAGACAAAATCTCATAGTTTCTGTAACAGTTCTTGTCATAATCTCACCAATAAGACAAAATATGAAAGTTAAGCCATAATTTTACTTAAGTAGTTTCTTGTGTTTTTTAGTTTCATTTCATCCCCATTCACCTCACTATCTATTGCCCTTGTGCGAATAGCCACGAATCCTCTCGCAAGCTTACGATCCCTAGAAAGTTGTTAAAGGCTTGACAATAGTTTGGTGAGTTGAGTTAGGACCAATACATTAGGAAGAAAGCTCATGTAATTGTCGACCTTGCCTTGGTGATTACTCTTAATTTGTATTGTTTAAATCATATAAGATGCACTGTTAGATTTTGTAGGTAGATTTTAGAAGATAGTTCATCATTTATATATATCCACACCCATTGTTCTGAGTTGAATAGAAAGAAGTAAGTTTGAGGAAACAACATAAAAATGTTAAAAATGTTGTACTTTCAAGGGAGTTCAAACATGTCAATTTTGAGAAAAATGCTTCATAAATGAAGAATCCAAAGCCATCATGAGAGGAAAAATGTGTTTGGCAGTAGGAGTGCTACCCCTTGACCCCATGCAGTATCGTGACAGAGAGCATACCATGGGCACTGCCCCAGGACCCTAAAAGGGGCATTGGCCCTTAACCTTACTAGATGCTACCACCACCAGACCCCCACTTTCAAATTTAAAAACCAAAAAGGAAATTGGTGGGGAAATTGTGTCGACCCAAATTGATATTTTTATATCCTCTCTACCTAATGAATTTAACTTAGATTTTCCATCACCATTTCCACATGCATCTACAAATTTTATTCCTATAGATGAGAAAGAACATATAATTATCAAAAAATTTAGGACAATGGATTGAGAATGAAAATTTGACCATTTTTTGTTCTAATTGTTGCAAGGAGGAAGCTAAATACACTTTGTACAAGATGTAAGTGAGCCGCAACATGACAAAGGTGGAAGTGAACAATTCTTCTTTATAATTCAATGGAAACTTCATACATCAAATTGGGAAGATTGAGGTATGATTAATAATGTTAACATGTTTGATCATTTTATTGGATTAGAAAGACATGTTTCTTCATATAATGATTCTTCACCTACCATGTATGGTGAATGGAAAAATGAATGCTCCCAACAACTACAGTATCCCTTATTACCATCTCCATTATACCCATCCTTCTTACTCCCACCCACTTTATATACACACCAATTCCTACCATTTTTATTGTCTCATTCATATAATATACCATCCACTTCATTATATCTACCAAAGGCAACCACAATGCCTAATTAAAAAATACATAATAAGGTGGTTGGAACTACATATAATAATGCAAATTCATGGACCCCTTTACATTTTGATTATGCACTTGAAATTGGTCAATCAAAATTGATTTATATATTGATGTAGTTAAGGGAGGTGATTTTAATTGGATTGAAATTAGAAGAACAATATGATCAATTGAATGATATTCAACTTAGTTTATTTTATTTATAGGGCATTCACACATGAGGAGACACTTCACTATGAGTTTAATTTTCTTATGGAAATCATAAATGTGTGTGTTTAAATTAATCGTGCAATTAGAAATGTTGAATTCTCTGCATTGATAATTCAAAAATTGTCTGAGATGACGAATAGAAGCCTACAAGATTTATCATTTATAAATGTGTTTATATTGAAACATGTAGATCTTTGGAGGTCTATGGTGAAACTGAGTATTCCCTACACACTTGTTGATTTAGGCACTGTAATATTTGATTTTAAGATTAAGTACAACCAAATAAGTGTGAATGCATTAATGATCATACCAAATATGCTTCCCAATAATGATCTTAGTGCAAAGGCTCAAGGTATTATTATGTCACTATCTTTCTTGATTCCTTGGATTATCCTAACACCCTCATGCTTTTGTGTATGAAATTAAGTTGGGGGAGAAATCCGTTGAATTTTGGAATTCATTGGTTGTTTTTTCATAATGTCTTCATTTCATTGGTGCTTCTAATAAAACCATGCATATGAGCTCTAGGTATGCATAGTATTTATTCATCCAATTTTATTTAAATATTTATTCATATTAATAACCTTGTCATTCATAAATCAATTATAATGACAGAGTTATTAAATGGGTGATATTGCATTACTATACTTGATATGATTGGCCTTGAGACTATGGTTATACGTTTCTTATGGTGGTTACCCAATTCTCTTGCACCAATATCAGTTGATGATGCTACTTTATGTGAGGATCTACTGATGTATTTTGTTATCTTTTTTGATTAGATGGTGAAAAGAAAGTTTTCTTCTTTGTTTCTCTCTTGGATATCACAAGAGGAGTCTTGGGAAATATATTCAACATTCATGGACACAAATTCTCTTCTATACCAACCTTGGTACCATACCATCAGGAGGAAAAATATGCAACTAGATGCCTAAGAACCATGGTTCTTGCAATACTATGTTCTTAGCTACTTCTTCACCAACCACTCATCCAAAGACAACTTGAAGACATGAAAAAGGAGCTTGCACACAACCTATTGGAGATAATCACAATTCATCACATGGATTGATTCATCCACTCATTTATATATCTATGGACATATTGAAGACTACATTGGTCGTTCACTCCATAGCCTTAGTTTTGGATAATTTATTCTATTCATTTGTGCTATGAGAATAGGCAAGATTCATCTTGATGAAGGTATATTTCTTTCTATTGGTCATCATTTCAAGTTTGACATGTAACCAATTTCAACGGTCAATTTAATTTAAGGGCTTTGATAGGAACTCCAAGACTTGGATGGTATCATTGCAACATCCATTTGAGAGTTTCATTTTCCTTGGTCATTATATGTAGTTTTTTATAAAAAAAATGAAAAAATAAATAGAAAAAAAGCAATAAATTATAACAATGAAAACCTTTGAACATTGTTAGGAAACTACAATTTGAAAACCAATTTCTAGCATATTGCAGTTGAAATAAATTCTTAGTCATGAAAACTATTTTTATAGCACCACCAAGTGGTAAGTGATTGAAAACTAGCTTCCCAACAATCACTTATCATTATCAATAATGAAAAACAAATCTCTCTTTGGAGGTTGTGTAATCCTTCTCCTTATCCCTATGATTGAGGGGCATTGATTTTTCCTATCCTTTCTAAGGATCCACTTTTCCTTTGTTTGAGTGGTGTTCGCTTATGATACGATGTTATTCCTTCTGTAAATTTGTTTGTTTGCTCAAAGGTTCTCTCTTATGCAAGAGGTGTGTATCCTTGTGTACAACCTCTTCTTCACTTGGCAATTTTTCTATTATAAACAAACCCTTCACTTTGGATCAAAAGTGTGCTATCCTTCATCAATAATCCCTTTTACCTAACAACAAGAGGAAGGTATGAATTCTTTTTCTCCTTCCTTTCTTTTGGCCAATGATGTTATTTTGTTCAAAATCTCCTCTTGGAGGTAGATATCTTTGATAAAAGATCTCTTTCTCCTTCTCCTCCTAAGGATTCCCTTTACAATTGTTGCAAGATATCTCTTTTACAACTATCTTTTCATTTCATATAAGATTCATACTTCTTTATCTTGGATTTATCTACATTGTTGTCTAAAGGATATTTCCTTGGTGTTGAAGGTTTGTATCCATGTTTCTAGCTTCCTCAAGACATCAACATACCTTTATGTTGACATCTTAAGGGGGTGACTTGTACATAACATCCTCTTTGTACAATAATTTTTATTTTTCCATGTCTTATATGGGGTCTACATTCAAAATCCGACCAACAAGTCTTATATGAGATGCTTCATTCTTGAAACTAGACGTAGCCTTTTTATATGTCTTATACGAGGTGTTCATTCTTGAAACTAGACCAACAAGTCTTATACAAGATGCTTCATGCCCAAAACCATTTATATTTTTTTTATTACATGTCTTATATAGGTTGTTGCATGCTCCAAATAAAACCTACAAGTCTTAGATGAGATGTTTAACTCCTTAAACTAGACATCAACATATGTAGTAGAGTGAGTTGACTAGCATAACACAACTTGCTAGACCTTTCAACTCTTCCTTTTTCAAGATGATTGGAACTAGTATAATGTATCTTTCTATACTATTCCAACTCTCTCCTTCTTTACATGAGTCACACAATATAACCCAACTTGTTGTCCCATGAGTATTCATGTTCTTGTGGGTTGCCTAGCATAACACATCTTGTTAGCCTATCAATTCCATGGTCTATCTCTTCTTCTCACGGATCACCTAGCATAACACAACTTGGTAGTCGTGGTCTCCATGTTCTCTCCTTTCTCTTCTCCATGAGCTCATAGCTTTTCTATTTGTGGATCATGGTTCATCATTTGACGCATTCTCTTCCTCTTTTTATGTGATCACTTGTGTTCTCGTGATAGAATTCTAAGAATGATATTAGTGGCTCAAAAATTTGATTATCAAGGTCCCTTCAACTAGTTGACTTGGAGTCTTTTTGTTTTTAGTACTATTCCCTTATGTTGTCTGTCTTTTGTTTTTGTTTGGCTTTTTTTGTCTTTGTCTTGTTTTGTGTGTCCTTGCATGTAATTTCCTAATTTAAGATCCTAAGATTGGGGGCTTGGCTACTCAAAATTAGTAGTATTTTATCTCCATGTGGTCTCCCTCCTAGTTGCTCCTTTCTCTCATTTTTCTACTTTGCCACAAGTATTTGAATAGGCTCATACTCTCATTAAAATCAGGGCTAATTGTAGTGTCATATATTATAACTGGTACAATTCTCTCCTCATGTTTGTGATCCTAATTTAGCATGACCTATCTTTGTCCCCTCTCTAGGATTGTTTTGGCTTTCTTCTCCAACTCTGATGTCATCAACATCATTGAGTGGGACCCCTCTTAGAGATCTCTTCCCTATTTTCTAATTGGTAGGTCATGTTTCTTGGAGGACCAGGATGTGAATCACTATGGTCCTAGAATAGGGTGCCCCAAAACACCCTAGTATCCCTTAAACAAGCCCCAATTTGAAATGGAGTAGACTCTTTCCCTCCCCGATAGATTTTGGTTCCCGTGGTTACACTTGACCATTAGAGGTTGACCTAATCATTAATTTTCCTAGGATCCTATCAATTCATTTTAACCTACAAGTAAGCCATCACCTATCCATAATATTCATGCATCAGTCAAGCATTCAAGGTAGCATTTCATCCCTCAAGTATTATGGAGATAAGTTACATCAATCTTCATACAATCATGTGTGTGTGATTAGGTTTTTCTTGTCCATATGTTTGTCATACTATTACATCCACCATTTGTGATTACATTCAAAGAGAATTGCATCATCAATCCTTTCATCAACCATTCAAAATACGAGGTATATTTCCTAGAATTTTCTTCAATATCTACATTATTTCATTCAAGGTTAACTCATAAATCAGGGCTCAGAGGCTATACTCAGAGATTTCAACAAAGTTGATGGTGACAAATAGGTTTACCTTTTGACATAAATAAATTCAAGGGAGCGAGGTGAATTTGTACTATCTGGTTCTAAAACATTAGGCTGAACTTCTAGGAATAGGTTCTAAACATCTTCTTTTGTCCAAATCTTAGTTTGTGGCTTCGTGGGATATTTGTAGCAGTCTGTTTTTGCCAATTTACTTCAATTATGCCTTGTTTTACCCCAATGTCATAATTTATTTCCAATTTCAACTAAGAGAGAAGGAGACCCATAGACCAGTGAATTTAATAGGAATTTCAGCCCTTTCCTTATTTCAATTGTGGTTAGATCTATTGGATTCACCCTTCTTTCAATGTATGGTTAATTTTGTTAGTTAGTGGTTTTATTATCTTAATTGGTGAAACCGTAATTCCAAATTACACCAATATAGTAAGAAGATATCATTTTCTCTTTGATGCCAAAGGGGAAGTGATTTTGGAGTTGGCAAAAGTGTTGCCATCAATAACAAAGGAGGAGATTGTTGCAAATATGAGTTATTGTTGTCTTTGGTCTAGATGTGGTCTGGTATAGTGTAGTTACAGTGGAGTAGCAGTGTGATTATGTGAACGTGTAAAATCTATTTATAATTGCTTCAAAAGGTTTATAAAGATGTATCATGATATTTATGTAGCTTTGGTGTTGGTTTCTTGGATCCACAGTCGGTGCTTAGTCAAGTGTGATTGTCTAGTGTTAGTGTATGAGAATATATTGCATTCCTATACCTACAAGATTTCAAGATATGTGATTCAGTTATTTAGTGTTGTGGATATTTTTTATGCTATCTTGGGAATCAATAAGTACTCTTAATGTACTACATTGAAGTTTGTGCAAAGTTGTGAGGGTGTGCTTTGACAGGTGTATCTTTTGCACCTGACCTATAATATTTTGGTCTGTATGGTTGTGTGTGATGTACAAGTGATGTATTAGAATGGATTAAAAGGTGTATCAACTTGGTGTGAAGCCTCACTCATCTCATTTTCTCTTTTGCATTGTATTGGATTTTTATTTTGGGTGGACAGTTATGTATTTGCACATTACACCTAATTAGCTTGACCTAATTCATGTCATTGAGGTTGTGGTTGATATATAAAGCATGAAATCATTGTGTAAAGTGATAGAGAAGTTGTGTGTGTGTTGTGTGAAGCATATGTGAAGCAGTATAGTAGTCTGGAAGTGTTTTAGAGAAGTGATGAAGACAATTTCTGATATATTTTGAATTGTAAATTGTGATCAATATTTTTCATAGATATAGTTCTTTACAGTTCAACCATATTGATGTCCTTTTATTTGAAGTATTGTATCTTTTTCTAATGAAGTGATCTTCAGTGTGTGAAAGTTTCTTTTGTATCTTGCCCTAAGGTTGTCCATCTTAGCCTGACAAGTTATCTTAGAGGTAGTGAGATCCTTGGTATCTAGTCTAAACATTGTAAACCAATTATTTATATAGTGAGATAGTTATCACCATGTTTTTTCCCAATTTGGATTTTCCACATAAAAATATTGGTGTTTTTGTGTAGTTATTTTTGTGATATTAGTTATTTGGTTTTATGTATAAATTACATTGATTGAATAATAAGTGATAGTTAATTCATATTAAAAAATTATACGATTATTCATTGTCTCCCCTCTCAGCATCCTGTGGTGTTCAACAAAAGTTGCATTCAAAGCAAGAAAGAAGGAAGATGATGCTAACCTATATGACAATCCTAATGATACAAAAGCAAACTTTGTAAGAAGACTAAAGAAGGGTACCAACAAATACAAAGGTAAGTCATCTCTAAAATGTTTTAGTTGTGGAATGATTGGTCATTTTGTAGCTAGATGTCCTTATAAAGAAAAAAATAAATAGAAGAAGAGATGATAAAAAAAAAAAGATAGATGATGAAGAAGATAAGCTGAAAATATTTTTTTACTCCAAATAAAGTAGTCATTCATCTAAAGAGGAGGATTGTGATGACTCTAGTAATGAGACTCTGTTAATGGCTGTGAAAATAAGGAGAGATCTCTAATAGTGTGATCTACTCTACATGCTAAAGAAGAAATAAATGCTTGGGTGATTGATAGTGGTTGCTCTAACCACATGAATAGTGATAGAACCTAAAGTTTATCAACTTTGAAGAAAAGAATGGTGGTTTTGTTAAGTTTAGTGGTGTGATTTTTGCTCAAGTTTGTGGCAAAGGAACAAAATCCATTGATGGGAAGATCACGATAGAGGATATGATATATGTAAAGGGTTTGAGGCACAATCTTCTCAGTGTTAGTCAGATGTGTAGTAAAGGATATAGACTTACATTTGATGATAAGGGCTATGAGATTAGAAATGGTAACTCAGGAAGAGTGATTGCAAAAGGAACAATAACTATTGAAAACATATATTGATTGAAGGAAGCTAAATACAGTAGTCCCTTGATTGCTCAAAAGAGTGAGAGTTAGTTGTGGCATAAGAGGTTGAGACACAAATTTTAATAACATGGTGAAGATTAGTTCTACACAACTAGTAAAATATTTGCCAAAGATTACCATACCTACTAACAATTTGTGCGAGGTATGTTAGATGGGAAAGAAAACAAGGGAAATATTCAATAGTAGGGTGTTTTCTTCTTCAAAACGTTTGGAGCTAATACACACTGATCTATGTGGACCTACCAAAACAAGAGCACTCAATGGCGAAAGGTTATTTATGGCTCTTTTTGATGATTACTCTAGAATTACATGGGTTACTTTTCTAAGAAAAAAATCATAAGCTATAGATGGCTTTAAGATTAAATGAGTTTGAAAGGTTTTGTAAATAGCATGGTATTAGGAGATATTTGTCTACTCCTAGGACACTACAATAGAATTGAATTATTAAAATGAAAAATAAGACTCTTCAAGAGATGGCTAGAACAATGTTGAGGGATGTTAATGTTAGGTCCCAGAGACAACTGAGAGGGGGGGTGAATCAGTTGTCAATTAAATTCAAATAAAAAACAACTTAACCAACCTTAATGCTTAATACCGATAAACCAAACTTTATGTCGATAGACAGTTTATCAGTTAATTGCAGTACTGGTAAAGATTAATGCATGAAACAGAAAGACAATAACATCCACAACACATAACACCAATATTTGTACGTGGAAACCTTGTAAGGGGAAAAACTATGGTGGGAAACCTTACCCACAATCAGATGATACTATTGCAGATAGTATGTGTATACAAATGGGGTCTGCACATGCAGAAAGGCCAAGCGCCTAGAGCTCACTGCTCAAACACAAATAGGAGTCACACTAACTACAATTGGATGGTTAAATCCAATAATGATGTACTCCTCAAAATAGCATCTTCATGTGTTGGATTCAGTACCAATGTAGTTTTGATATGCCTTCACAAAAACCTTCCTTCAACCTTCAAATGATGTATGTGTGTATAGCTCTGCTTATTCTCGCATATACCTTCTTATGATTTCTTTTTCCAATCTCATTTCGATCTTACATATATACCATAACCTAAGATGAATTTTAGTAGGTCGGCTCTAAAAGATATTACAATAAAAACAATTTACAAGTAAATCAATAACCGATGCAATATCTGATACAACATGTCAGCTTAATGCATTTACAACAATAATGAATCATCTCCAAAGCATGTCGTGCTGATCTGGAATAGATAAGCCTGTCAATGCTTATTCTAGACCTATTTGCCAGTAACAACAAATATGCAAATATGAATATACCAATGAACAAATCTCCAAGACAAAGTGTCCAAATGATGTCTTCAACATAACCAACTGTTTTCCATGTCATTCCAATTGCCGGTGAACAATATATCCTACCGGTGAACCAGATACTAGTGACTGTGCATAAAGTCACTTGCTTGCTGGTGAACATTGCCAGTTCTCCAAAGCACTAGAGTTGATAAGTGTTAATAGGTGTTGACATCAATGACAAAACCATATCAGCATAACCAAAATACCAACAATTAATCTACTGGATTTTTATTGGAAGGAAGCTGCACATAATGTTGAATACATTCTTAATAGAATGAAGGTGAGAGTTAATTATTTTAAGACTTCTTATGAGCTTTGGTATAGGAGACCTGCTACTATCAAGTATTTCATAAATTTTGGAAGCAAGTAATATATTAGGAGAGATGAAGATGATCTTGGAAAGTTTTATGCAAGAGTTGATGGAGGAATCTTTCTTGTATACTCTACAAGATGCAAGGCCTACAAATATTACAACAAACAACTCAAGAAGATAGTTGCAATTGAAAATGTCAAAGTAAATGAAGATTGGCAGTAGCTTGCTCTTGTTCCATAAGATCACAGACCTAATGTTTCTCCATGTGTGAAAAAAGAAGAAGAAAAGGGAGAAGAGGAAAGACAAATAGAAGAAAAAGAATCAGAAATGACCCCGAAGACTACATAAAGATATGTTTCGAAGAATCACTCTAAGGATCAAATTACTAGTGATGAGAATGAAGGAGTACAAACTAGAAGGATACTTTCAAGGCAAGTAGACAGGTAAATATTTGTCTTTTATTTGAATTTGAGCCTAAAATTTATTTTGATGGATGCAAAGATGAAGAATGGGTGAAAGCTATGGAAGAACAACTTGATCAGATTGAGAAGAATCATACATGGGAACTTGTTCCTAGACCTATTGACAAGAATGTAATTGGAACTAAGTGGGTGTTCCAGAACAAATTCAATGAGGAAGGAAAATTAACAAGGAATAAGGGTAGATTGGTGTGAAAAAGATATTCTCAAGTTGAAGGCATTGATTTTGAAGAAACTTCTACTCCAGTAGCTAGAATGGAGACAATCAAAATATTCTCGACCTTTGTTACCTACACGAATTTCTAAGTATATCAATGGATGGCAAGTCATCTTTTCTGAATGGAGAATCGAAAGAGGAAGTCTACATAGAACAACTTAATGGATTTCAACTGGGAAATAATTTGAACATGTTGTGCAAATTGAAGAAGGCATGATATGATCTCAAACAAGCCCCTAGAGCCTAGTATGCTAGGTTGGACAAATATTTACTACAACAAAGATTCAAGAAAGGTATTGTTGATAGCAATCTTTTTTCTCAAAATTGAGGATGGTAGTTTGTTGATAGTAGTTGTATATGTTGATGATATTATCTTTCAAGGTGAATGTTGATTCCTATGAATGCTTGTGCCTTAAATAAGGGCAGTCTAAAAGTTTCACAGATATGGGATGTCGATTTTATTTGTGGCTTGTGAATCAACCTCTAGGATTTTAGAAGTCGACTCTTTGTTAAACAGGGGAAAGGAATATAAAGGAAAGCTAAACTAAGGTGAATCACTAAAAGAATAGCTTTTACAACATTTTAATTTCCTTTTTGTGAGAAACATTACTAACTGATTTCTGGAGATGAGCACATCACATAACAACCCTTCATTGTTGGAAGGAGAATGAAATGTGCAAAGTGACTTAGACATGGGGCATAACTTCCAAACCCTCTTGTAGGAAACACCTACCGAGTATTGATAGAGAGAAAAGTATTTATTTAGGGTTTTCTCAATAATTAACCATTTAAAAAAAATTCTCTTCGTAATAGCATAATCTAATTCCTAATCTAAGAACAATAATATTGTAAATTCCACTACATGAACCATTATTTGAGATTAAATAAGAATTGTAGAAGTCAAGATGAGTAAACAACAATTACTCCTAACTCAAAATGACACTAAGCATCATAAGTGAAGCAGGTGAAAGGAAAATAAAGGCATAGTCCAATACCTATTAACGAACAAACATGTTATGGTTAAATCATAGACAAATTATTGAACTCTGAGACATTCTTTTACTTTTCGTAAGAGATAAAATTACAAAAATTCTTCCTTCTCAAAAGTGTTCAACCCTTATTACAGGATTGTTCGTGGGATTTAGTAAAATTCATTCCAATGGAATCAAAATGATTTTTTCAATTGAATTCTCCTTCACATACCCACAACGTTTTTTTCACAATCTTGATGAGTGTTCTATAACTCTAGGCATAAGTGCCACTTGGACCTTTCATTAATTATAAATAAAAGACTTTGGAATGCAACTCCTTTTAGCAATCTTGAGAAACTAATTCTATTTTGGGTTCGTCAAGCATCCAGATTCATTTCTAGGTCTACACATCTTTGGGACATGTGGTGTAATCTTGGGCTTTTGGGAATATTTATTGAATTGAACTCAAACTTCCACAAGGATTCCACACATCCTACTTCTGCTATAACAAAACATCTCCTAGAATCACATGGCACAATGGTGGGAGTTAGTGAGATTTTTATTTTGTTCTCATTCCATTTCTTTGTGAAGCTTACATGTGGAAATCTTTCCAAAACAGCTTTGCTTTTGGGATAAAATGCCTTTGCAGAGACTACATAGATCTTTTGTCTCATTCCTTGAACTCATGAAATGCTAGTGAAAAATATTTGAAACTTCTCCTTCTTTGGTAGTTTGGTTTCCCATTCAAAGCTTCCACATGGGAAGTTTCCAAGAAAGGAACCATTTTCAAATGTTTCATGTATTTTTGAAGAGATTGGGGCTACAAGAATTATGACTCCTTTAGATTGAAACCCAACTCAATCTAGTTGTAGTCGAAGAATCTACAATGAAGATAAGGCATATAAAATGTTTTCAAAAGAAATGCAAAATGAACTTGAAATGTCAATGATTGTGTAGTGTCATAAAATTGCGACCCCTGCAATTTTAACCATATTTTGGGTCCTCACCTTGGCGATGACATCTCCTTCCCTAACCAAGACCTATTTCTACATTCTCACCCCTTCACTCTTTCTCCTTCATGTCCTGTGTCTACTCTAGACCCCGTTTGGGCCCCAAAATAGGGCAGGACAATGGCATGGTGCCCCTGTCCCCCCTAGGATAGTGGCGTGGCACCCTATCCCCCTAGGACAGGGGTGTGGTGCCCTTGTCCCCACCCCTCAGAGATGGCCCTATGTCAGGTCTACCCAATCTCCTATGCACAATTTGTCTTCGGGGTTTGGGATTCCTCTTTGTTGACATTCATTGGTTGAAAATTAATCCTTGAGGCATGTATAAAAAGGAATTCAATACCCTCATTCATGGATGGATGGACAAAGAGAGACAAACAAGGAGCATAAGGAGAAGATACAAGATTTCAAGATTTTCATCAAGCATTCTTGCACTCATCCATTAGAGCAACATTACACCATTCATTTGCAAGCATGTGTGTGTGTGTGTTAGGGTTTTTTCACATTACATGCCATTTTATACAACATTTATGGTTACATTCAAGAAGCAAAGCAATCATCATCAACAAGTTGCAGATCTACAAGTTATACATTTTCATTGTTTACATTCAAGCATTTACAATTACTTTCTTTCAAGGTTGATTCCTCAACTAGGATTTGACTGAGGCAAACCCCTATCCACAACCATTATCCCTCTCTTTTCTATGTGTAGGTTGTAGGTGCACAACTGTAATTGTAGGTTTGGGCTTCATCTGTAGAGACAGAAGAACCCTTTTCGTTTCACAGATTTTGTGGAGGACAATGTACATTCCCGCCATGGTCTCGACGAATTTTCTCCAAATTTGTAGGGAGATTTGTATCAGTCTAATTAGCTTAGATTCAAGTTTATAGCGCGATCCTGAACTGGTACCTCCTCATTTCCTCTCTCTTTTCCACATAGTCAATATGTCAACTTTCTCATTTACAAAAGAGGGTAAATCACACTTCAACCCTTGCAATCAAATTGGAATTCACATCTTTGTTTCCCTCGGATTCGGATCTAGTGGATTCAAGCCCCTCTTTTGAATGTAAAGTTCCTCAAAGTGAAAACCATCCTAGTGGTTTCCTTTCTCTCTCCTAGGTGGGGAGTCACTAGGATCCAATTTTCCACTTTACATTTTTGTGAACATGACGTCTTACACATTAATTCTGATTTCCCATTATTAGATCTGATTGATTGCAATTTGAATTTCAAAATTTCATTTTCAAGTTTGATCTGTTTGCAAATTTTAGAGGTTAATTGCATAAAAACCCTAATTTTTCATTTTGAGAAAATTAAGCTTGTGAGGTGTAAAATTTTACTTGCTTATTTTAGATCTGATTTCTATTTCAAAATTGAAATTCAAATCTATCTCTTTATTCTAAAAATTCAATGGTTAAATCATAACCCTAATTTTTAGGATCTTTTCATTTTTGACCTTTGACTGCAATTTTGACCGATCTAGACATCTCCAAATCGACTATTTTTCTAGATTCAAAATTAAAATAATAATCTCTACCATCCCTAAATTTTTGAAAAAAGTTGGTCAGACTGTGTGCGTTCCAACCACAGTCCTCGGTTTTTTTCTCGAAATTTCGGGAGACAGAATTGATTGTATTTTTCTGCTCAAATCCAGAAAATCAGCATACTTTATCAATTTTAACACTCTCTAAGGTCAAACACAAATTCAAAATTCAAAATTCATCAAATTCACATCTTAAAATTAATTTTCATAAAAGAGTCCTAATTTTAGATCTGCTTACATTAATTTACTTGCTCTTTTGCATATGATTACATTTATTTTTGCATATATTTATCATGTGTCGGATAAGAGTTTCTTTCATTTCCTATTGCTTCTCTTTCTTCATAGCACTTGGTCATATTATGTTGTTAGGATTTCCAAATTAATTTCTTTTCAATTAGATCTCTAAGCGTTCATGTATCATTTATGTTGCATTATGGTGATATTGTTAACAAAATGCATTTCCTACGTTAATCACCTTAAAGCTTTTGTAGATCCTAAACCTAAAGATCCTACTCTTTATTCCTCTCCTAGGGTATCTTGTGCAAATGAAATGAGATCTAATGCTTTAGCCAGTGATCTTTCTACAAGAGAGAAAGCATTGGAAAGTAATATGGATCCATCTTCTTCTTCTACACATATTCTTGAGCAAGGGGGGAAATATCAAAACATCAACATTCTTACATCTTTAGATCCTCCTTATTCTCCTAAGACCTATCTTCAACATCAAAGTCTATGTAGGGAGGATGATGTCATGCATTTTATTCATGACATTTCCCCTCGCATAGAAATCACTAAAAATGAGCTTTTAGATGATGAAGATGTTCTTCCCCAATCTTCCAAAAAGGGTAAGCTTGATAAAGTCAAAGAGATTGTCATTTCACATGATACCCCTCCTTCATCTACAAATCCTTTTCTGCCTCCTTACACATCAGATTTCAAAGAAATTCATGATCATGTTCCTCCATCTAGTCAATTACAACATTCGTATAGTCGTGGCTTTCATATAATTACTATGGACTCTAAATTTTACTTTGGAAACAAACAACCTTAAGGTAAATTCAGTGATGGGGGACCTACTACGCGGGATTCACTGAATAACCTCTAGATTGAGAAGCCGACTCTTCCTTGGGGGTTCTAGGAAAAGGGAAAAGAAGGAAACTTAAAATAAAATGATCTATGCTATTGAGGCGATGCGGCAGAACATTTCATAAAAAGCAGATAGCATATAAAACTAGGAAACACATGGTTTCAAAGCCCATTCAACATCTACATGCTCGAACATAACAAAAATTAAGATACAATTAAGATTCCTCTGAAAAACATAACAAAACATATATCATGCATCCACCAGATAACAAGTGCAGAACATAGTTTAATTGACAGAGTATTAGATAGATATCTCTAAAGTCATCAAGAATACAAGAAAACGCACAGAAAAGCCTATTTAAGCATCCAAAAGAGGTAATCACGAAGGCCACAAGCACAATATTGATTGACCTTCCTCTTGAGAAACTATAACAACTCAAATTATCTAAGATCCTTAATTGTTTTTCTTAAAAGTTCTGAACCCCTACAACAGGGAAAAAACAAGCATAAATAGAGCTCACGGCTCTGCTAATAACTCCAAAATATGCCAAACGTGCATAACCGTCCTTGAACATAAAAACAAAGTCATGTCATTCCGCGAGGTCACACCCAACAAAATAGCCCTGAGGCTTTGGTTCTTGCCTGCGATGATCTTCATACTGGCCCAAATGGAAAAGATTTCACTAACCACTAAAGAAAACGCGACAGGCGGGTAGCTAGCTTTTGAAAAACCTCTGCAAACAAAAACACATCCACTAGCATGAAGGTGCCAAGTGTCCCTTTCCTGCTTCTGCTACAAGGTGGGCCTTGAAAAAAGGCCTAGTCAGCAAAACTTCTCCATTTGTCATCATAGCGCTAATCCAATCCTCAAATGCAAAACATGGACCGCTGGAGGCAATGTCGAGCTGACAATTGTCCTACACACCACGCACTGCTGGAAAGCTAACAGGGAAAAGAAGATACTCCGGCCGCAAACTTGCCCCAGGGATTTTAATGTGAACAATTACAAAACAAGGTTTTAAAGGACAAGGAACTGGAAAATTTGAGCATGGAATTCATGTCCCTATAAACCCTCCCACACAAACTACTACAAGAAGTGGTACCCCTCTTTCTATGGATGAATTCCTTTGACTTCAAAACTTTCAAGATTACCTTCAAAAACAACAAATCAAGAAAGCCTACAAGAATGCTTCTTCTTCAAAGCATCCTTTTTGTTCATTTCATCAAACCCATGACCATAATGTTGATGATTGTCATGATTTTCAAAAATCTATTCAAGATGGCATAGATAGTGGCAAAATTATAATTGTGGATAATGAAACTTTTTCTCCTAACAAATCCTCTTCTTTATGGCAAGATGATATTTAGCATCCTAATAGATTAGCTGCAAGAATCTATTGGAGATTGAAATATGACAAGAACATTTCCTTTCCTCCTCAAAATAAAAACAAAAATCTTAAGCAAGTGAAAGGTATTGAATATTGCATTTTTCATGACTCATATTCACATTCTCTTGGAAAATTTTATGCATTTAGGAAATTTATTCAACTACAATATGATCTTGCACACATTTGTCTCACAGATGATCTAGTTGTATTTCTTGGTAAAAACATTGTGCCTTAGCACCTCTTTTCCCTTCATGTTGCTCTTCACCCTATGGCATAATTAACCCATTTAACAAGAGCTCTTTATCATTACTGGTAGTATTGTTTCACTTTAAGACTTTGGGGCAGCAACATGAAGTCCATTTTTCTTCTTCTTTCTATACATTTATCTCTATCTTGGTACATTATTCATTATTAGATCTCTTTTCTTGTATAGGGTTATTCTTATGTGAGCATATAATTATTCTTTGGTTTCCCTCTTTGCTTGGAGAAGGGCATCTTTAATGAGTACCACACTTCTCTTTTTTTTCATTCTCTTGGAAATCTTACCTCTTCTATGGTTTCGATTATTTGCAAGTATGATATGCCCCTTAGCAGGGAATGATCCCTTGAGAAGTATGTATCCCTTCCTTGAAAGGATTTGTTCTACTAGGACGACATATCACTTGAAACTAATCACCACCAGAGAATTTGTAATGTTTCTCCTTGTTCTCCTCACTTGGGATTTTCACTCCTTTCCCTTTTTCTTTCTTATCATTATTTTAGGGGTTGCATTTTTCATATGTGATTATCATTTCTTACAATGGTATGCTTTTATGATTAATCACCCTTAGGGAATAAATGATTATTTTTCTCTCTTCCTTTTGAAGATTACCACTTCTTGAGACATGTATTTTAAATTTACTAATGTCTTTTCTTGCATGTGTTCATATAAGTTCATTGCACATTTTCTTATGTTTAGTATCTCTAGTAGATTGTGTAAGCTCTTCTCATTGTCCCTTAGATTGGGGGGCAATGATCCTTCTCTCTCTCTCTTTCTGTAGGGACCCACTTTGCCCTATTAAGTGGATGCTATGAGTTCTATTACTTGATGTGATTCCTTGTGTGGAATTGTTGTTGTTCACTCAAGGATTCTCTATTATACAAGAAGTGTTAGTCCTTGACTATGACCTCTTTTACACTTGGTGATGTACATCTATGATAAATTCAACCATCCCTCTAGGGGCTAAAAGTGAGTCATCCCTCATTAAGAATCCTTTTAACTTAGAAATAGGAGGAAGGATTGCATTTTTGTTCTTTCCTTTTTCTAGAAGATGTTATATTTGTCTAAGACAACTCCTCTTGGGGGTAGATTTCTTTTGAACAAAGATCTCTTCTCCTCCAAGGATCACCTTTACACTTACAACAAGATATCTCTTTTCAACTATCTTATCCTTCCTTGAAGAGTATTGCCTCTCTTGCTTGGATTTATGACATTGTTGCATAGTGGATATCTTCTTTGTGATGAAGGTAGGTATCCTTGTTCTACTTTCCTTCAGATATCAACATTAAACTATGTTGACATCTTAAGGGGGGGGGAGGGGGGGGGCACACACATTTCTCCTCTATACTATACTTCTCTCATGCTTCATATAGTGAGACATTCTTGGAACCAGAGGGAAGCCTCTTAGAGAAATATGTTGTCACTTTTCTTCTACAGTGGCTTGGAACTAGAGGGAAACCTCTTAGAGCAAGATGTCATCATTTTTTGTACAGTGAGTCATTTTCAAAACCAGAGAACGGTCTCTTAGAGTGAGATGTCTTCAATTCTTCTTTTCTCTTGTATAATGGGTCATTCTCAGAACTAGAGCATGGTCTCTTAGAGCGAGATGACACCACTTTTCTCTTATGTGGGGTGATTTTTCTTGGAACCAGAGCATGGTCTCTTAGAGTGAGATATCACACCTTTCTTAACACTTGTACCATAGATTCTATATAGGTTGTAGCGTACTTGGGCATAGACTCCTATGAGGTGCTTCGAACCTCACTTGCACACATGGGTATGAGGTTGAGTGGAACTAATGGTGTTCTCACTATCTCTCTTTACATGGATCACCTATACAGTCTCTAGGGGTGAGATTTCCATGTAGTTCTCTCCATGGATCACCTAGTTTTAGGGGCAAGATGTCCATGGTTTCTTTCTTCTCCACCTTTGTTCTTTTGGATCACCAAAGCGTGTATTCATGTTCTCTCTGTTCTTCCTCTCATGAACTCATGTTTTACTAATGATAGTTAATGGATGATGTCATCTCTTCTCTTTTATGTGATCACTTGTTTATGTAATAGCATTGGTCTTTATGTCCTGATTAGTTGTTGAGACATCTAAGCTCGAGATCTCTTTGGTTAGTTAGTTTTTCATCTTGTGTATTGCTCTTGTCGTGTGTCTTTTCGTGCTTTGTCTTTGTTTTTGTGTGTCTTGTGCCTATTTGTTTTCTGTGCTCTTGCATATGTTGGCGTGAGTTAAGACCCTAATATTGGGGGCTTTTTGCTCCTCAATATAGTGGTGTCTTATACTCTTTGTGGTTTTGCTCCATGTCTCTCATCTTCATCTCTCTTTATTTCTACTATACTGGCAGTAGTGGCAAAGTCATACTCTCGCTGAAGTGGGGGCTAAATATAGTTTCATAAAATTGTGACCCCTGTAATTTTAACCATATTTTAGGTTCTCACCTTGATGATGACATCTCCTTCCTTAACCGAGACCTATTTTTGCATTCTCACCCCTTCACTCTTTCTCCTTCATATCTTATGTCTTCTCTAGACCCTGTCCAGACCCCAAAATAGGGCAGGACAATGGTGTGGTGCCCATGTCCTCACCCCTCAGGGTGGCCCTATGTCAAGTCTGCCTGATCTCCTATGCACAATTTGTCTTTGGGGTTTGTGATTCCTCTTTGTCGGTCTTCAATGGTTGAAAATTAATCCTTGAGGCATGTATAAAAAGGAATTAAATACCCTCATTCATGGATGGATGGACAACAGAGAGATAGATAAGGAGCATAAGGAGAAGATACAAGATTTCAAGATTTTCATCAAGTATTCATGCATTCAAGTCTTCTTCATTCATCCATTAGAACAATATTACACCATTCATTTGCAAGCATGTGTATGTGTTAGGGTTTTTTCATGTTACATGCCATTTTATACAACATTTGTGGTTACATTCAAGAAGCAAAGTAATCATCATCAACAAGTTGCAAATCTACAAGGTATACATTTCCATTATTTACATTCAAGAATTTGCAATTACTTTCTTTCAAGGTTGATTCCTCGATTGGGGTTTGACTGAGGCAAACCCCTATCCACAACCATTATTCCTCTCTTTTCTGTGTAGGTTGCAAGTGTGCAGTTGTAATTGCAGGTTTGGGCTTCATTTGTAGAGACTGAAGAACCCTTCGTTTTGCAGATTTTGTGGAGGGCCATGTACATTTTCGATGAATTTTCTCCACATTTGCAAGGCAGATCTGTATCTATTTAATTAGCTTAGATTTGAAGTTACAGCATGATCCCAAATTGGTAGCTCCCGATTTCACTCATTTCCTCTCTCTTTTCCATATAGTCAACAAGTCAACTTTCTTATTTACAAAAGAGGGTAAATCACACTTCAACCCTTGCAATCCACTTGGAATTCATATCCTTGTTTCACTCGGATTTGGATCTAGTGGATTCAAGCCCCTCTTTTGAATGTAAAGTTCCTCCAAGTGAAAATCATCCTAGTGGCTTCCCTTCTCTCTCCTAGGTGAGGAGTCACTGGGATCCAATTTTCCACTTTATAAATTGGTGAGTTGAATTTCTTTCTTGGTCTTCAAGTTGCTTAGCTAGATAATGGAATCTTTATTTCTCAAGCTAAGTATGTTAAGGAGATGTTGAACAAGTTTGGTATGGAGAATGTTAAACTAGCGAGTACCCCCATGACTACTAGTTGTCATGTAAGGATGAAGGATCTTTGGATGTTGATCAGACTCAATATAGATCTATGATTAGTGGTTTGTTATATTTAACGATATCTAGACCAGATATTATGTAGGTAGTTTGTATAGTGGTTAGATATCAAACAAATCCTAAGAAATCTCATGATGTGCCTGTCAAAAGAATATTCAAATATCTAAAGGGAACTCCAAATTATGGCCTATGGTACAAAAAGGATGGTAATTTTTCACTCGTGACTTACATAGATATTGATTGGATTGGTTATGTGGATGACAAAAAATGTACAAGTGGAAATACATTTTTCTTGGGAGGTAAATTGGTCTCCTAGTTTAGCAAGAAGAAAGATTCAATGTCTTTATCCACTGTAGAAGTAGAATATTGTTGCAACATTATGTTGCACCTAGGTGATGTGGATTAAGTAGACTTTGAAGGATGTCAAGGTAGTTTATAATGAGCCCATTCCTATTATGTGTGATAATACAAGTGCAATCGATATTTCAAATAATATTTTAATGCATTCAAGAACCAAGCACATATATGGGTAAATGCACAAAGATGGTGGACAAAAAGGGGGGTATAAGTGGACACTTTTTTTCAGAAATCAAGTGAACCTAAACTTGGAGATAAAATTTGAAAGTTATCCACTCAAGATATGAAAATAATAAAAGAACAAATATTGTAGTACTCTGAATCTAGTTTCCAAACTACTAAACTTTTTCAAAATTGGATAAGACTAAGGGGGTCAAATCCTTCACACATAAAAAAGAGACCCTGATTTAAAAAAAAAACATAACATAGTGTCTGACGTGCGCATCAAAAAAATCATAGTTAGATTTAGTATTTTGACAAATCCTTTGGCAAAAAGATAGCTAAGAGTAAGCACTAGAAGTTGTGTTTTTTTGTAATTTTTTGTTGAGTATTTTTTTTATGATTTTCCTAATCGAGCACATCTTGAAAATTAGGTACTTGTTCGTGCGCGAAGCATAACTTGCACTAAAAAAATTGAAAATACAATTTATTTTTTTAAATTGTAAAGAATCAAGTGCACTACAATAATATTTTTTTTTTTTAGATTTGGATAAGTAGATCAAAAGTTATTAAAAAAATGGTACACATATGTCTATGAGAACTATGGAGACACTGGTAAAAGAAATTCAATAATAATATGTTATTGTTGTTCAAATTTTAAAAAAATTATATGGTTAGAAAGCTCAAAAGATGGGTGAAAATACCCACTTGATGAAGTGTAAACTCAATGATGACAAAGTCGAGAAACCAAGTTGATAAAATAAAACATGTCAAAAAGGAGGGAAATCAAACTTCCAACTCGTAGCTTTGTCATCCAGGCATATTTCGAAGCCTAAATAGTCAAAAGCGCATATGGGGTACCTATGGTATAAGAAGCGCCCATGTGTTATCTTTACTATAAACAACGTATATGCAGTAATAAATCTAAAACAACGCGTATGCGCTACTTTTGTTTAAAATGTGGGAGTGTGTATAATATGTATAATATGATATTGTATATATAATATGTATATATATATATATATGTATATAATAGTATATAATATATAATATATTAAGTATATATATACACACATATGTGTGTATGTATGTGTATTGTCTCCCTCTCTCCCCCTCTCCCTCTCTCTCTCCCCCTCTCTCTTCCTCACCCTCTCTCTCTCCCTCCCTCTACCTCTCTCTCCCTCTCTCCCCTTCTCCCTTCCTCCATACCCCATCCCTCTCTCTTCTTCTCTCCCTCCCCACTCTTTCTCTCTCCCAATCCCCTTTATCTCCCTTACTTTATATTGGTGTATTGCAATTAGATCTGCCATGTAGTGGTGACCATTTGGATTAACAGTAGACCTAATAATCCCAAGGTCCACAGTTTGAGCTCGAGAGACTATGCTTTCCTTGATAGAATAAGCATTTGACTCAGTGTACAAAACCCATTGTGCATCATCTCTCTCTCTCTCTCTCTCTCTCTCTCTCTCTCTCTCTCTCTCTCTCTCTCTCTCTCTCTCTCTCTCTCTCTCTCTCCCTCCCCTTCTCCCTTCCTCCATACCCTCTCTCTCTCTCTCTCTTCCTCATAAAAGTAAGTGAATTTTTTGTTTTTGCATGATTTCAAATGATTGAATTGTTTTTATTAGTTTTTCAATATTATTATGATTGTTTAATAGTTTTGATTCAAAAAAAATGATAAGATGCATATTTATGGTTATCTGATTGTTTATGAACTTTTATTTACATATATATATGTAATATGATTCTATTTAGGACAACCAATATCAACCATGGGAAAGAACAAGTGAGGAACGATGGAACAACGATAGGGTGAAAAGGAAAGACAAAGGCAATGTATGAAGAAATTACATGACATAAGAATAATGGGACAAGAAGGTATGTCATCCTCAACATCTCAATTTGATTTACCAAATGAACATAATGCACCTAATGAAATTGAAGAAGAGACCACATTGAATAATCAATTAAATGATGAACATACACCTTCTCTATTTGATGAATTGAATGTACACAATGCACCAATGCTAACACCTCCTAAAATCATTTGAAGGAAACCAAAGTATCTAATTGACATTGATGAGAATATATTGAAGCCAATGCTCGATAAAATGAATGATTGAACTTGTAGGAGAATGGTTAAAAGAATATGACAAAACTATTTTGAAAACTTAAATCAAACTGCAAGATATCAATTAATTGTTCAAGTGATTAAAAATTTGAATTTTAGAGAGAATGAAAATTCTAAGCCTAAGATCATCTGAAAGTAACAACAAAAGAACTATTGTGAGAAATCTATTTGATGCATATCAATATATTGGTTTAAAATCATGTCTTAAAGATTCTAATGTTACTCGACGTATCATTACATCAACCATAATGAACAAGAAAATAAAAAAAGATTGTTTGATAAGCAAAACAAGTAAGTCATTAAACGTTAGTAGAATAACATTAAGTAAAGCATTACAGAGGCAAGAAAAAATAGAGGAACCTGACAATAATTCTCTTTGGGCATCCTTGGGTAGACTACCACGCAAAGACAAGGTTGTTGTTGATGTACTAAGAACATTAATTGAAATTTTTTGGCAGAACAACACAAGAGTTTTACCAACCAAATAGATGTTGTTACAAGGCGAATCAGGTCTACAAATCATGAACCACATGCCAAAAACTATTTGGATATAACTCAAACAAAATTTCATGAAAGATTCCTTGAAAAAAAATTTCAAATAAGAATTTCTCAAAGATATTTTGAAATGACAAAACCTTTTTATATTAAGATTAATCATGTACGCACCACATGTTGTTGTAGGATGCATATTGAATTTTTCATGCACTATGATATTTTTCATCATATTTGTTCTACTTTGCACACTAATGGTGTTTTGTGAGAATGCAATATACAAGCACCTCCTAAGTCGGTAAGAGAATTTATTTCAAGTGTGCTATGTAATAGACATGATGGATGCATTTATTATAAGATGTCTTGTTTGGAAGGTTCTTGTGCTACATGTGGTGGTTTGTAATATTTACCAAGATGGGTATATTTGGAGAGCACACATGAAATTGGTAGGAAACTAGTTTCTTTTGGAAAATACAAGACAGTCACATATGGAGTTAAAGATGGAAAAGATTTGAAGAGATGTGAGTTAGTGAAAAAATTTATGTGTAGCTGAATTTATGAAAATGTTTCAAGAGAAACTAGTTTATGAGTACATAATGCATACACATAGAGCTCGATGGTTAGATGAACAATTCAACTTATGTAAGGACACATTTCCTCTTGACGTCATTGTCACTATTAT
The DNA here is from genome assembly GCF_030272615.1 of Cryptomeria japonica. NCBI lineage: Eukaryota > Viridiplantae > Streptophyta > Pinopsida > Cupressales > Cupressaceae > Cryptomeria > Cryptomeria japonica. Next base: position 115,761,778 of record NC_081415.1, on the reverse strand, counting down.
TGATTTTGCTAAAAATTATACACTACAACCTCAAAATGAAGTGCAATCTATGTATTATCATTCTACTCAAGTTTCTATTTTTGTACACATAACATTCATGCATACAAATGATAGCACAAAGGAGGATTAAAAGTTTGCAAGAGAGTACTTCTACATAAGTTATGATTGTACTCATTCATCAGAGTTTGTACAAGGATACTTTAATGTTTTCTATGATAATTTAAAGGAAAGAAACATACAATACAACCAACACTTAATATGGTTAGATAATTGCACTACACAATTTGGGAATGCAAAGATCTTTTATTGGTTGACAAGGATACATATGACAAGTGGTGTACAATATTTGTGGAATTTCACTGAGGCTGGACATGGTAAGGGAGAGCACGATGGTGCAAGAGCATGTGTAAAAATAGCCCTAGCTAGAGAAGAATTGAAGTATGAATGTGGTGTCGAGTTGATAGATACAAAAACAATTATGTGATGGTGTAACTCTACGATGGGTCCAGGTAATCCAGGTAAATCAATGGTTTTTAGATATTTTTGGTTGATCACTGAAACTAACATTGAAAACTATCTAGATTGTTGTACAATTGTAGGATTGAGTGACATGCACTCATTTATGAGTTCAAATGCAAGTTCGCTAGTAATTTATACAAGACAAATGGTATGTTTATGCTCTTCATGCATGTATTGTTTGTGGGAAGAATGTGAATGACAAGAGTGGGTTGACAAATGGTCTTGTAGACTGTTGGTTCCCATTGATACATATCAAATTCCCAAAGCACTACAATTTGAGCCAAATGGAGACATCAGCGGATTTTGACAATGTATCCAACTTAGTGGATTTAGGTGATTTTTTGAGTTAATTTTTTTGCAAGTATTCTTTTTGGTTCATTTTTTTGTACATCACACTATAAAATGCAAATCATGTGTATGTAGTTGTTGCAGAAGAGAACAATGAAGAAGGAACAAATTATTATTTGTGTCATTGTGTTGAGCCTAAAAGAAATTGACACCCATAATCATTGATAGAGAGGGTATTGAGTACCCAATAGGGTTTGTTGTCATGACAAGAACATGGGTTAGGAGATACGATATCAAGAATTTTGATGTTTGGTTGTTCGAAGACTTTGAAACACACAAACATATTCTTCATTTCTCTAACATTGTTGTTGCAACAAATATTCATTTGATGAAGTATCATGGTAGACCTCATAACAAGGTTTTGTTGAAAGTTCGTGAATATGACCACGAGGCAATACTCACACAATACGGGTTAGAGTTGATCCTGAAGGCTCACTTGATTGATTCTATGGTTTAGAGTAGAATAATTTTGAGAATTTTGTATATATCATTGACAAACTGTTCTATATTCATTTTTTGTATATATAAATGTCCATGAGCTTATTTGTACATGTTTAGGGGCATAATTTTGTATATTTAAATGACAATGAGCTGATTTGTACATATTTAGATGCCAAATTTTATATATTAAAATGGGGATGACCTAAATCGTACATATTGTAATGTCAAATTTTGTATAAAAGCCCATGAGATGATTTGTAAGATACTTTTTATATATTCAAATAGCCAAGAGCTGATTTGACCATATTTAGAGGCAATCTTGTGAATAATATGTAACAATGTTTTGTTACTATTTTTTGTGTCTACTTTTTGTGACTCTGTTTTGAGTTTATGTGATGTGATAAGGTCAATCATGACCATTATTGATAAGGTCAATCAAGAACATTCTTTATTCTTGTATAATCATGGATAATTATTTATTATCAGATCATAGGAGTCATAGATTGAGTCTAGATATAATTTGAGAAAAAATTGTCATTATTGTCAAAAAAGTTGTCAAGCAACTTGTACATGGTGTCGATAGGGTATGACTCTCAATGTTTTGGCACTTTGGGATGCACAAGAGGAGAATTCCTAGCATAAAATTTCCCACCCAGATGCACTTGTGACATTGGTTTGTACACAGGATGAACCAAATCAATTCTAGCCTATCTTGCAACTTTGCATTGCATGCAACTGACGATTTTTGCAGCAGGCAAAAAAATGCTACTAATTGAAAATGGCTCTGATTCATAAAAAAATAAGATAGGCCATTGAGGAGGAGCCTCATGCAACCCCACAAGTTCAAAAAGATTGATCATATGTGTCTTGAATTGGAAGAAATAGTTTATCAAAGTTTGACAATTTTTTGGACTTAGGGCACTTGCGATATTGCACTGATAGAGTATGACTCGACATTCTAGCACTTTGGGATGCATGAGATGAGAATTTCTAGCATAAACCTTCCCACCTAGATGTTCTCATGATGTCGGTTTGTGCATAGGATAGACCGAATCAATTCTAGCCTATCTTCCAACTTTGCATTGCATGCAACTAACAGTTTTTGCAGCAGGCAAAAAATGCTACCAATTAAAAATCGCTCCGAGTCATCAGAAACTGAAATAGGCCATTGTAGAGTAGCCTCACGTGATCCTACAAGTTCAAACAGATTGATCATATTTGTCCTGGATTGAAAGAAACAGTCCATCAAAGTTTGACAATTTTGGGACTCAAGGCACTTGAGAGATCGTGGTGGTAGGGTATGACTCTCGACATTCCAGCACTTTGAGATGCATGAGAGGAGAATTCCTAGTATAAACCTGCCCACCTAGATGCTCTTGTAACGTCAGTTTATGCACAGGACAAACTGAATCAATTCTAGCCTATCTTGCAACTTTGCATTGCATGCAACTGATGATTTTTGCAGTGGGCAAAACAATGCTACCAATTGAAAATGGCTCAGAGTCATCAAAAAATGAGATAGGCCATTGTAGAGGAGCCTCATGTGACCCCATAGGTTAAAACAAATCGATCATGTGTCCTAGATTGGAAGAAACATTCCGTAAAAGTTTGATAATTTTTTGGACTCATGACACTTGAGAGATTGTGTCGGTAGGGTATGACTCTCGATGTTCTGATGCTTTGGGATTCATGAGAGGAGCATGCCTAGTGTAAACCTACCCACCCAGACATTCTCATGACATGGATTTGTGCACAGGATAAATCGAATCAATTCTAGCCTATCTTGCAACTTTGTATTGCATGCAACTAACAATTTTTGTAGCAAGTGAAAAAATGCTACCAATTGAAAATGGCTCTGAGTCATCAAAAATAGAGATAGGCCATTGTATAGGAGCCTCACATGATCCCATAGGTTCAAATGGATCGATCATATGTGTCTTGGATTGTAAGAAATAGTTTGTCAAAGTTTGACAATTTTTTGGACTCAAGGCATTTGGGAGATCACACCGGTAGGGTATGACTCTCGACGTTCTGATGCTTTAGGATGCATGAGGGGTGCACAAGAGGAGTATGCTTAAGGTAAAACTTCCCACCCAGACATGATCACTACATTAGTTTGTGCACATGACGAATTGAATCAATTCTAGCCTATCTTGCAACTTTGTATTGTATGCAATTGACGGTTTTTGTAGTAGGTGAAAAAATACTACCAATTGAAAATGGCTTCGAGTCATAAAAAACTAAGATAGGCTATTGTAGAGGAACCTCATGTGACCCCACAGGTTCAAATAGATTGATCATATGTATCATGGATTGGAAGAAACAGTTCGTCAAAGTTTGATTATTTTTTGGACTCAGGACACTTAAGAGATCGTGACGGTAGGGTATGACTTTCGACGTTCTAAAGCTTTGGGATGCACAAGAGGAGAATGCCTAGTGTAAACATGCCCACCCAGATCCACTTGTGACATCGGTTTATGCACATGACGAACCGAATCAATTCTATCATATCTTGCAACTTTGCATTGCATGCAACTAATGGTTTTTGTAGCATGCGAAAAAATGCTACCAATTGAAAATGGCTCTGAGTCATCAGAAACCGAGATAGGCCATTGTAAAAGATCCTCATGCAACCCCATAGGTTCAAATAGATCACTCATATGTGTCTTGAATTGGAAGAAATAGTCTATCAAAGTTTGACAATTTTTTGGAATCAAGGCACTTGAGAGATCGCGCGGGTAGGGTATGACTCAATGTTTCAATGCTTTGGTATGCACGAGAAGAGCATGCCTAGTGTAAACCTGTCCATCCAGATGTGCTCGTGATGTTGGTTTGTGCACACGACAAACCGAATCAATTCTAGCCTATTTGCAACTTTGACAACTTTAACAACTTTGACAATAATTGAGCAACTTTGACAACAAGTGAGCAACTTTATCAACAATTGAGCAACTTTTACATTTTTTATCCAAATGAAGCCAAACTTTGACAACTTTGACAAATTTGACAACTTTGATGACAATTGAGAAACTTTGACAATAATTGAGCAACTTTTACATCTTTGATCCAAATGACCCCAAACACAAGAACCAAAATTTGACCATTGCAAGCATGAGGGTAATCTCACACCACACACATATTGTTATTTATATTCATATTATTAATTTTTATTTTTTATATTCATATTGTTGATTACATAAGCAAATATTCATTTAAATTTATAAAAGGGCAGCGACCAAATACAATGGATACACAATAATGAACTGAATACAAGGAGCTTTGTAGGGTTAATTCAACATTTTAGAAATTTTATCAAATCATATTCCATGATTACAATGTTTTATATCATAGATTTTTGTTGTTTATATTCATATTATTGATTACATAGGCAAATGATTAACTAACTTTATAAAAGGGCAACCACGAAATACAACGAATACACAATAATGAACTCAGTGTCCATTTATTGGATCGAATATCAATATTTATATATATATCAAAAAAAGGCATGTCTGCCAAGTTAATACAAGTAGTACAAAAATGTGGCATATGCCATGTCCAAATCAATATACAATAAAAATGTAGAATATATCTACATGTATTAGTCATTCTATGAACACAACTAACACTATATGATCTTAAACTTGTGGTGGATCATCAAAATCAAGCCTCTTCGATGCAGTACGCGACTCTGTAGATGGTTGCAAAACCACAATTCAAAAACCAAGTTAGAATTCTTTTGTAGAAAATAGTTCACAATTAACAACATAACTATGCATTTAACTATAATTTTTTTTCAATTAAAATGTAGATTACCTCATTGGTTGATCCAGGATCTAATGTCTTCACTCTCCTCTCCTTGTCAGTCTTAGGAGTTTTCTTGAAGACAAACTTAAAAGGATCCATGTTATGGTCAAACCGCAAAGGGGGCTATTGTAGATTGAATGCACAATTAATACAATGTACTAACATAAGTACATAAAAAATACTTAAAAGCTATAATATAGAGAACAATGGCGTACCGGTGCCTGAGATGCTTCTCCAATGGACTGAGGATGGCTCTCCATCAATGGAGAAACTGTCACTATTACCTATACAAAAAATGATCAAAGATTAAATACAATTAATATAATGATAAGTATTGTAGGTTAAAAATAATTAATGTAATATATCAAACAAAAAGTGTACCAGATCTTGAGATGCTTCTCCAGTGCATAGAGAAGGGCTCACCATTGATGAAGCAGCTATGGATATTTCCTATATGAAAAAAATATAAGATTATAATTTATCACATGTACACATGTATATAATCATGCGTAACTAGGAATTTGGGAAAACATCAAAGCAATATCAATTAGCTAGCCACAAAGCTAAATGCAATGATTAGAAATCCTAATACATTGAATAAAGGAATTGAAGATAAGATATAAAAAAGAAATGCAAACCAAATACAATCTCCTTCAATTGACCTCCATTGTTCTTCTTTCTCCTTCAAATTTGTGGATGCCACCTACAAAGAAAATGTGTTGCAAGCAAGATAATGATGAAATTGACATAAAATTAGATAGTATAAGGATACTCGAAACGGGGTTGAAAATGATGAATAAAGGAGTCCAATTTATAAAAAAAATAGAATTGATTGGATGACCAAGATTGAATTGAGACTGAAAATAATCAACAGACAAGATTGAGTGCACAACAGAGCTGCCATTCAGGAAAGGATGAAAATAGAAGAAAACAAATTGGAAGATATTATGAGAATAAATAATAAAATCTTTAATTATCTTCTTATAAATACCAAATTAGCAAGTTGAAAATATCTCCTCACAAAAAGAAGATTTTTGGACATACATACCTCATTTTTTAAATTGAAAATTAAAATTAAAGAGATATTGCCAAAAAGATTGATTTTTGAAAATCAAGGAAAGATATTAGTTTCCAAATTTGAAAATTAGGAGGATTTATGAGAAGATTTAATAATTAAAAATTATTAAATATCTCCACATAAGAGAATAAAATGGAAGAATAAAAGATTAAGAATAGCGGAAAATAAAGATGAATTAATAAATAAAATTTATTAATTATCTTTATTTTGGAGGAAGATAAATATGATAAATTAATAAAAATGATTTATTAATTTATTGCTCATATTTATGAATTAGTTAATTAAATAAAATGAATTTATTTAATTAATGGACAAAGGGGATAAATAAATAAATTATTAAATTTATTTATTTAGGACTTAGAAGAATTGTTAGTAAAAATGGGTTTAATTAAAGACTATGCACATGATGTATTAAAAATAGGAGACACATGTGTTGACCATTTTTTAGTGTCTACATTTTGCCCCTCTTTGAGACAATGTGATTTTTGAACATTGTTTCAAAGAAAATTGAAAAAATGATCATGCCCTAGCAAACTAAGGAATGGAGGTAGGATGCCCCCTCAAGAGATTGTTTATGTATGAAATAAAAATATGATCTCTCGAAAGAAGAGAAGAATGGTTAGCCAGAAGTGAAGAATGTTCATTGATTGTAGACAAGGGGTGATTGATATCAAATGAAGAAATTCTCAATTGATCAAAGAGAATAATAATTGACATGATGAATAGAGAGAAAGATTCAAGAGATAGAAAAAATGTTATCCAAAATAAATTCAAATGAGAAGTGAAGAATGATTAGTGTGATGAAATATTTCTTTGACAAATGCAACTGGTAGGTGAGATCCTTTATTTGATATGGCAAAACGGATGCGGTGCACCATGACAATGAAGGCCAAGGCGATAATGCAATCCCTTTGCGTAAGACAGACATGTTCACAGACAAGGAATGGTTCAAAAATCCTAAGACATACTTGCCCCAGAATGTTATGAAACACTTCACAAATAGAAGACAAAAACAATAAAGGGCCATGAGCCATCCTGACCACTCTAAATCACTTAATAACATCATCAAGAAGCATAGGAACATGGTCAAAGCCAAAAATAAATCAATAAAAAAGATAAGACTCGCAAATTCAAACAAGTCAAACAAACATTCTGATCTTCATTGCCAAAGTGATAGTGTCGTGATAAAAGGACGATCATGTTGTCTAGTTTTAGGGAATGCAGTACCCCATCTAAGACAAGACATAGTCTAGTTTTGAGTATACCACACCATGTGTAAGACCCATGATAATTGTGACAAAGACAAATGATATTGATGTTGATTGATTGACATGACAATTTTGATCAGTTTGAATGTCTGGTTTGATTGAAAATTTCATCTGTTAATGCATGATTTGTTAAGCGCGGTGTTGTTACATGTTATTTGTTTTTCTATGTACAAAAGGGACAGTTTATTGGTGAAATGAAACAAAAGCGATTGGTTTTTAATTTTTAATGTATTGAAATTTTTAGGGTTTTTGAACATCTTGATTTTTAGGGCCTTTTTTTTTAGGACATTTTATGAATGTTTTTGAATTATTTGGGAACATTTTTTTATGTTTTTGGATTATTTCAGGACATTTTTTGAATTTTTTGGATTATTTCAAGACATTTTTCAATTTTTTTTAGGACTTTATTTGATTTTATTTTTTTTTATTTTTTTGAGGACTTTAAAAGTTATGTACACGTTGTAGCCTCCGATCTATTCATTATGATAACTCCATCAATTGATCATGAACAAGGGATTGGCCCCCAAGTGAGGTCCAAAATATGTACAATGACCAGGCTAGAAAACATATGTACAAGGATTAGCAATTGACATGAATTGACATTGATGCCAACCAATCACAAGCCTGGAGAAGGACACTGGGTCAAATCAAAATGGATGGGCATGATAAAAATTTGTGCTATGTATAGAGGGAATCATGATAGATGGTGAAGCGATGACCTTGCTACACACGGTGCCTGTTTGCTAGGTTTTCACCATGGTACTTGCCCAAAGTGCCTATTTGCCAGGTTTTCACTAGAGGGCGAATGCTTTTCCTTTACTATTTTTGATATGTTTTCTTCTTTCACTTTTTTTTTTTTTTCACACAAGGCATTTACCAGGTTTTCACCAATGTGATATTTTTGTCTTTTCACATTTTTTTTCATTTTTTCAGGATCATATTGAAGAACTGCTAAAAGAAATCTATGTATAATATTTTTGGAGGTGCATGCTATTCATAGGATCCGATAGTGGTTCTCCTTCCGGGGTTGCAATCTGATAAGCACCTAAACCATATGTTGCAGTTATGATGAAAGGGCCAACCCAATTAGGTTCAAACTTTCCTTTGATGATCTCAAAAGATTGTGAATTCTTAGGGTTGGCTTTCAGGACCAAGTCTCCCACTTCAAAGTGTCACCCTTTGACTTTCTTATTATAGGTGCGATGGAGACAGTTTTGATATGCTTGCAAATGTGTCAAATTTGTTTGATGTCTTTCATCTAGCATCTCAAGCTAATGCAACCTAGAAACTCTGTATGCTTCATCATTTATCAAGTGTTGTAAAGAGACTCGCAGGGATGGAATCTCAACCTCCAAAGGTAAGATAGCTTCTGCACCATACACCAGAGAGTAAGGTGTTGCTCCAGTAGGGGTGCGGATAGAAGTGCGATAGGCCCATAAAGCTAGATTTAACTGCACATGCAAATCTCGATCAACATCATTGACAACCTTTTTGAGTATCTTGATAATGGTTTTATTGGATGCCTCAGCTTGGCCATTACTCCATGGATAATATGGGGTGGAGAAGCGATGTTGAATTTGAAACTTCTCAGAGAGTTCACAAACATCTTTATTTTTAAACGGGTGACCATTGTCTGTGACTATAGCAAGAGGAACTCCATATCAACATATGATATAATTTAGAATGAACTTAGAAATCTGTGTGTTAGTGATATAGGTCATGGGTATAGCCTCAATCCATTTTGTAAAGTATTTTGTGGCCGTTATGATAAACTTATGTCCGTTTGCTGATGTTGGGTGGATCTTCCAATGAGATCAAGCCCCCATTGAGAAAAGGGCCATGGAGATATGATAGGCTAAAGTTCTTGTGTTGGTGCATGAATACAATCTCCATGCATTTTGAATTTGTGACACTTCTTAGCAAAATCGTGGGCTTCTTTTTCCATTGTCGGCCAATAGTATCCAACTCAGAATAACTTTTTAGCTAGGCTAAGACCATTGAAATGGCCCCCACATATACCATCATGAATTTTGTGTAAAGTCCTTTGTGCTTCGTCAGAGTCCAAACACCTGAGGAGGGTTTGGTCAAAGGATCGATGGTAGAGGGTATCACTGATGATGACATATTTGGCAGTTTGTCTAATAAAGGCTCGGCGTTGGTTGGTAGAAAGGTTTGGAGTTATGGAATGGGATTTTTAGGTATTCATAGATTTCTTTGTACCACAAGGAGTTATGACCAACAAGGACACACACCAGATCTGATTTCAGAATTTCAAAAGATGGGACCAACAACTGCTCTACCAGAAATTCACATTTGTCCATATTTTGAGGCATATCCAACATAGAGGCAATAGTCGCCATAGCATCTGTTGATCCATTCTGAAGATGAGGGACTTGATTAAATTGGATAGTAGTGAATTTTGTCTTGAAATGTTCTACCATGTGCTTATAAAGGAAAAGCTTTTCATCTTTTGTTTCATAGTCATCATTTACTTGGCAGATGACTAACTGAGAATCACCATAGATTTGCAGATGTGTAATATGCCACTGAATCACTATTCTGAGTCCAGTAACCAAAGCCTCATATTCTACAATATTATTGGTGCAATCAAAAGTTATTCTATAGGATTTGGGAATAGCATCACCTTGAGGGGTTACAAATAAAATACCTACCCCTGACCCGAATGTGTTATGGGATCCATCAAAATATAATTTCCATTGATTAGAAAATGTGACAGCAAAGACTGATTCATCTGGAAAATCAGTCAACATTGGATGATCATCTTGGATAGGTGCATCTGAAAGTTGATCAACTATGACTTGTCCTTTTATTGCTTTTCTTTCAGTGTATTGAATATCAAACTCGCTTAAAATCATAACCCATTTTGCTAATCGACCTGTCAGAGCTGCTTTGCTAAGCAAATATTTCAATGGATCAATCTTGGCTACCAACAAGGTCTTATGATTTAGCATATAATGTCGGAGCTTTTGAGCTGCAAATACGACTGCCAAGCATGCTCACTCAATAGTAGAATAGTTTAATTCATAGCCCACTAATGTACGCCTAATATAATAAATAACCTGCTCTTTGCCTTATTCATCTTGTTGTTGGCATTATGTGAAACGGTATAAGGACATAATGACATTGTATGTTGTCATTGATGTCAATATGCTAAAGAAGAGAGAACCGGTGTAACACTGTGAACCGGCATTTGTGAAGTGGTGTGTTTGTTCAAGGTAAACCGGCATATGGTTATAGGAACTGGCACATGGGAGCTTTGTATGACTACCAGTTGGTAGTCTCAACTTCAGGGTTTTCGGTTGAAGTGCTTCAAGCCTATGTGGCTCAACCGGTGACTTTGTGTGATGAGTTAGCATTGTAATGAAGAACAAATCATGTTGCCACGTCAGCCTTGTGCGCATGAAGGATCTTGCATGAAGGAGATTGCTCCCATCTACCTCAGGAATGTGCAAAGCCTATAAACAGTGATAACGCATGATGGGTTATTAGCCGCCATGAAATCGGTGGAAAATGAACAATGGAGAATGTCTTGAGATTGGATCAAGACTATTGCATTTAGTGCAGTATGCTCAACAGTCAGGATTGAACCATTTGAATTCCTTAACCTAACCGGTTTAGGGTTTAGGGTTTATGCTACCGACCTATCTATTTTCTTATAAGGTCGATGTTGTCTTTCTTTCTGAGGTTGTTGGCAAAAGTTATCTATGAGTATCCAAGTGAAGAGATACGTGATTCTTGCCAGACTAGAAGAGTGAAGTGATACCTGCAGAGTGTAAGTGTAGAAGGTGAAGAGGAGCTAAAGCAAATATGCATTGGCATTGAGTGTTGTTACCAGATCATTGTAATACCTATTGATCTCTAACCACTTCAATAGTCAGGAAATCCCTTAACAGGGTAGCTTTAACCGGCTTGTTGTAAATCCTTTAACAGGGTGACTCAAAAACATTGAGTTCTTGAAATCCTCTAACAAGGTAACCTTTAATAGGGTTTAACTCTTAACTGGGTATTCTAGCCATCCCTTAACTGGGTGATCCCTAACAGGATCAGTTCCTAACAAAACCTATTGTATCAGTCTTTAACCGGACAAGGCTCCTAACGGAGCGGACTTCTAAATAGTTCAAAACAACTTGTGGGTATTCATCCGCACCGTGGTTTTTCTCAGTTGGGTTTCCACGTGAAAAATATGTGTGTCATATATGATGTCCTTTTCATGTGATGATATGTTGTTTTTTGTCAAGCAGTGAATCATGTTGATCTAGCTATTTCCATATATGTTTCTGATGATAGTTTACCTGTTTATGCACTAGGATGAAATGGAAATGAAGTATTAGATTGTGAGAAGATAAGTGTCAACCAGTTTATGCTTGTCTTAGTTACTCTGGGTTTTGCCGGTTGTACTCTGTTTAAAGACCGGTGTTACTATTTGTCTGTCAATGCACAGTGTCTACTATCAAACCGGTTTAAGATTGTGTTTTAGTCTGTATTGATTCACCTCCCCCCCCTCTTAGTACCAATTTGGTACTATCCATTCATCATTGAGTTATCAATTGGTATCAGAGCATCCTCCAGGTCCTTTGTGTTATAAGCTTAACCGCTTGAGTTAAAAGATCTCAGTCTAATGATGAAGAGGGAAGGTCCAAAGTTTAACAGAGAAAACTTCAGTATATGGAAAGACAGAATGAAGACATACATCAAAAGCATGGGTGCTCAACATTGGAGCTATGTTGAGAATGCCTATGTTACCTCTACTGGTACTCTCACCGATGACCAAAAGAGAGAAATGTAGGAGAATGGGCAAGTCATGGAAGCCCTAATTAGTAGTTTATCTGACAATGAGTTTATTGATGTCCAAGATAAGGTAAATCCCAAAGAGGTATGGGATACTCTTGAAAATATCTATGGCGGTGATGAGCATGTGAAACAAGCTAAGGAAGAAATCCTTAGAGGGAAGTTTGAAGACATGCGGATGGTTGAAGGTGAGACCATTCAACAGTATGGAATAAGAATCAAAACCATTGTTGGAGATATCAAGAGTGCAGGTGGTAAAATAGAAGATTCCACTGTGGTAAGAAAAGTCCTAAGATCCTTATTACCGGTCTATGCTATAAGGGTTGCTGGCATTCAGGAGCTGAGATCAATAGACAAGACTAAGGTATCCCTAGACTCCATCATTGCAAAGTTAACAACCTATGAGCTAAATAGTTTTGATGGTAGTGTTCAAAAGACTAAATCAAATTTTAAAGCTTCTGTTGTACCATCCAGAAAAGGAAAAGAAGCTAGCACTAGTGGTGAACCAAGACAAAGCAAAGAAATGGATGATGAGGAGATTCTGATGGCATTTGAAGCTCTTCTTGCCAGGAAGCTTCCTAAAGGAACCAGCAAATACAGAGGTAAGCTCCCTTTGAAATGCTTTTCTTGCAACCCGATAGGACATATTGCTGTAAACTGTCCTAATGGTGACAACAAGGACAAATCGAAAAGGTTCAAGAAAGTCAAAGGAGGAAACTAGAGAAACTGTTTTGTGGCAGTTGATGAAGGTGTCACAGATGAGGAATCAGAAGATGAAGAAAATGAAGATATTGTGTTTGTTGCTGTCATGGAAGATGTGTCAAACAAGAAGGCTCTTGTCTCCCAGTTTGATAATTCCAATGAGTGGATCATTGACAGTGGTTGTTCTCACCATATGATTGGTGACCAGAGCAAGTTTCTATCCTTGGAAGAGTATGATGGTGGTGTGGTTCACTTTGGAAATGATGCACCATGCATGGTCAAAGGCAGAGGGTCCATCTCTCTGAATGGAAAGAGTAGTGCTGACAATGTGTATTGGGTTGATGGTCTCAGACACAACCTTCTGAGTGTTGCCCAGTTGAATGACAGTCGTCTCACTCTAGAATTCAAGAATGGAGTGTGCAGAATCAAAGGAAAGAATGGTGAATTGGTGGCCACCGACATGCAGCCCAGAGGTAACCTATTTCAGTTGAATGCAAATATAAGTGCATGTCTTATGGCTAAATTTGATGATAGCTGGATATGGCATAGGAGACTCTACCGTGTAAAATTTGATAACATTGTGAAGGCTAGTAAGATCAAGGCAGTTAGAGGGTTGTCGGTGCTAAGCGAACCGGATAATACCTTGTGCAGAGAGTGTCAATTGGGGAAAATGTCTTCCTCAACCTTTAAAGGTAAATCTTTCACTGCTGACAATTTGCTTGATCTTGTGCATACTAATTTGTGTGGTCCTATGAAAACTAGGAGTGTGCAAGGTGATAGGTACTTCATGATTCTCACTGATGACTACTCAAGAATGATGTGGGTCACATTCTTGAAAGATAATTCTAAAGCTTTTGTTAAGTTCAAAGATTTCAGAGCTTTAGTAGAGAAGGAAAATGGTAAAAGAATCAAGTGCCTGAGAACTGATCAAGGAGGGGAATTCACTTCCGGTGAATTCAACAAGTACTGTGAAGAACATGGCATCAAGAGACAACTGTCTACCCCTCGGACTCCACAATAGAATGGCCTAGCAGAGAGGAATAACCAAACTGTGGTTAAAGCAGCTAGAACTATGTTAATTCAAGGAAAGGTAGCCCACACCTTTTGGAGAGAAGCGGTGAGCACTGCAGTCTACACAATGAACCGAGTACTCATCAAGAAAGGTAAGGATAAAACTCCTTATGAGTATTGGACTGGTAGGACACCTATGGTTAGCTACTTTAGAGTGTTTGGTAGCAAATGCTACATCAAGAGGAGCAAACACCAAAGCAAATTTGATGTGAAATGTGATGAGGGAATATTCCTAGGGTATTCCACCAAGAGCAAAGTTCTCAAGTGCTTCAATAATAGGACTTAGAGAATTATGGAAAGCATCAATGTAAGAGTTGATAAAACCTTTGAGAAAACTAAGGAAACCGGCAGTGAGCAAGTAGTAAATGAACCAATTGTAACCTTCTAGGAACCCGTTGTCAGTCAACCAAGTACCATTAACAATGTTCCTACACTGGTAGATGTAGATGCTGATACTGATGGAGATGAGGATAAAGAAGAAAAGTAAGAGGAATCTATCAAGACCATTCCTCAGTATGTCAAGCTGAATCATGATCCTAAACAGATCATAGGAGATAAGGATGCAGGAATCCTTACAAGAAGAAAGGTCAGAAAAAACTCATGTATGATCTCTGAATTTGAGCCTAAATCATTCAAAGAGGCACATAAAGATGAAGATTGGATCAAGGCAATGGAAGAGGAACTTGACTAGATAGAGAAAAATGCTACATGGTCTCTGGTACCCAGATCGGAGCATAAAAATGTCATTGGTACCAAATGGGCTTTTAGAAATAAGCTGAATGAGGATGGCACAGTGATTAGAAACAAAGCCAGACTAGTGTCTAAAGGATATACCCAAGAAGAAGGAGAAGACTATGGAGAAACCTTTGCTCCTATAGCCAGATTGGAAGGAGTTCGTATGCTTCTTGCATATGCAGCCTTTAAAGGATTCAGAGTATATCAAATGGATGTAAAATCTTCATTCCTAAATGGTGTACTTAAAGAGGAAGTGTATATAGAGCAACCAGATGGGTTTTCCCTATCTGAAGATAATGACATGGTGTGTAGGCTACATAAAGTCTTATATGGTCTAAAGCAGACACCTAGAGCATGGTATGAATGCTTGCACTCCCATCTTGTGAAGATTGGATTTGAGAGAACAAGTGAAGATAACAATATCTACTTGAAGTCTGAAGGAGATCAGATCCTGATCTGTGTGGTATTTGTTGATGACATTATCTTTGGTGGAGATGACAAGATGAGTCATGAGTTTGCAGATGAGATGAAGAAAGAGTTTGAGATGCCACTCATAGGGGAGATTAAGTTCTTCATTGGACTACAGATCCAGCAGATGAGAGATGGAATCTTTATCACTCAATCCAAGTATGTCAAAGAGGTGTTGAAGACCTTTGGCATGGAAGATAGCAAACCGGTTGGTACACCTATGGTGACTGCTTGTAAATTATCCAAAGAGGATGACTCAGCATTGGTTGATGAGAAGGAATACCGATCAATGATTGGTAAGTTGCATTATCTAGTGCATAGAAAACCAGATATTGCACATGCAGTTGGCATTACTGCAAGGTTCCAAAAAAGCCCAAGAGAATATCACTTGGTTGCAGTCAAACAGATTCTTAGGTATCTGAATGGAACTATTGATTATGGATTGTGGTATCCATATGGCAAGGACTTCAACTTGAAAGTATTCACAGATGTTGGTTGGGCAAGTAATGTAGATGACCGGAAGAGCACAACTGGTGGTGCATTCTTTCTCGATGGTAGACTGGTCTCATGGATGAGTAAGAAGCAGAGTTGTATCTCTTAGTCTACAGTGGAAGCAGAGTATGTTGCATATTTCATGAACTACACTCAGACAATTTGGATGAAGCATGTATTAAATGGCTTCAAAGTTCCTGTATCTGAACAGATAAGTATATTTTGTGACAATACTAGTGCAATTAACATCTCCAAGAGTTCGGTTTTGCATTCTAGAACCAAGCACTTTGAGCATAAGTATCATTTCTTGAGGGAAAAAGTTCAGAACAAAGAGATTGCACTGGAACATGTCTCCAGTAAGGAGCAGTTAGTAGACATATTCACGAAGCCTCTCCCAAAGGCTACATTTATGTACTTAAGAGGTGAATTAGGGGTGCATCCCCTTCAGGAGGTGAACTAAAGGTATATGCTCCACATCAGTCAGGTATTGCATAGTCAATTTTTTCTTCAGGATTGATGTGTTGAAGGATGCTACTCCTGAGGGGGAGCAGCATAATGGAACAGGGAAGCTTGTGCCTCCACTTTGGCATTATTGTCAAAGGGGGAGAAGAAGAGAAGTGGAGAAGATATGTGCAGGAATTGGGGAGAAGATGTGAATTGGAGAGATATCTTTGTATATTGCCACAATGCCAAAGGGGGAGATTGTTGGCATTATGTGAATCGGTATAAGGACATAATGACATTGTATGTTGTCATTGATGTCAATATGCTGAAGAGGAGAGAACCGATATATATGAGAACCAATTTAACACTGTGAACCAACATTTGTGAAGCAGTGTGTATGTTCAAGGTAAACCGGCATATGGTTATAGGAACCGGCACACAGAAGCTTTGCATGACTACCGATTGGTAGTCTCAAGTTCAGGGTTTTCGGTTGAAGTGCTTCAAGCCTATGTGGCTCAACCGGTGAATTTGTGTGATGAGTTCGCATTGTAACAAAGAACAGATCATGTTGCCACATCAGCCTTGTACGCATGAAGGATCTTGCATGAAGGAGATTACTCCTGTCTACCTCAGGAATGTGTGAAGCCTGTAAACGGTGATAACGCGGGATGGGTTATCAGCCGCCATGAAATCAGTGGAAAACAAATGATGGAGAATGTCTTGAGATTGGATCAAGACAATTGAATTTAGTGTAGTATGCTCAATGATTAGGATTGAACCATTTGAATTCCTTAACCTAACAGGTTTAGGGTTTAGGGTTTATGCTACCGACCTATCTGTTTTCTTATAAGGTCAATGTTGTCTTTCTTTCTAAGGTTGTTGGCAAAATTTGTGTGTGAGTATCCAAGTGAAGAGATACGTGATTCTTGCCAGACTAGAAGAGTGAAGTGATACCTGCAGAGTGTAAGTGCAGAAGGTGAAGAGGAGCTAAAGCGGACCTGCATTGGCATTGAGTGTTGTTACCAGATCATTGTAATACCTGTTGATCTCTAACCACTTCAACAGTCAGGAAATCCCTTAACAAGGTAGCTTTAACCGGCTTGCTGTAAATCCTTTAACAGGGTGACTCAAAACCATTGAGGTCTTGAAATCCTCTAACAAGGTAACCTTTAATAGGGTTTAACTCTAAACCGGGTTATCCCTAACAAGATTAGTTCCTAACAGAACCTATTGTATCAGTCTTTAACCGGACAAGGCTCCTAACAAAGTGGACTTATAAAGAGTTCAAAATAGCTTGTGGGTATTCATCCCCACCATGGTTTTTCCCAGTTAGGTTTCCACGTAAAAAATATGTGTCATATGTGATGTCCTTTTCATGTGATGATATGTTGTTTTCTGTCAAGTGGTGAATCATGTTGATCTAGCTATTTACATATATGTTTCTAATGATATTTTACTTGTTCATGCACTAGGATGAAATGGAAATGAAGTAATAGATTGTGAGAAGATAAGTGTCAATCAGTTTATGCTTGTCTCAGTTACTCTAGGTTTTGTCTGTTGTACTCTGTTTAAAGACCAGTGTTACTATTTGTCTCTCAATGCACAATGTCTACTATCAAACTGGCTTAAGATTGTGTTTTAGTCTATACTTATTCACCCCCCCTCTTAGTACCGGTTTGGTACTATCTATTCATCATTGAGTTATCACTTGTTGGGCCAAAAGAGCTCCTAATGTTGTATTTGTTGCAAAGATATACAAAATGAAGGGCTTTCCATCTATGGGAGGCATTAAAATAGGTGGGGATAGAAGATAATCTTTTAAATCTTAGAATGTTTGTTGACACTCATCATTCCATTTAAAAATCACCCCTTTATGCAACAGATGTTGGAAGGGGTGACACTTGTCTGCCAATTGAGCTATGAATCGCCAAATTGATTGTAACTTGCCCTGGAGGCTTCTTAGTTGACGAAGATTGGTAGGAGGAGGCATATCTAGGATTGCTTTGACCCTTGCAGGGTCAACTTAAATACCTCTTCAAGAAATAATGTAGCCCAATAATTTCCTAGAGGTAACACCAAACACACAGTTTTTTGGATTTAGTCTGAGCTTGTACTTTTCCATCTAGTCAAAGATTGGTCCTAAAATAGCCAGATGATTATCTCTAGTAATTGATTTGCATAGGAGGTCATCAACATAATCTTCCATCAAAATGTGCATGTAATCATGAAAAATTGTTGTCATGGCTCTTTGATATGTTGATCCTACATTTTTTAGGCCAAATGGCATCACATTCCAATAGTAGGTTCCCCAAGCACATGTAAAGGCAGTCTTATGCTGGTCTTCAGGAGCTATTTGGATTTGATTGTACCCATAAAATCCATCCATCAATGATAACATCTCATATCTAGCAGTCATGTCCACTATGATATCAATATTTGGCAAAGGAAAGTTGTCTTTAGGGCATGCTTTGTTTAAGTCTCTAAAATCAGTGCAAATTCTGAAGCCCCCAGTTGCTTTGCTGACCGGCACTAAGTTGGAGATCCACTCTGCATAATTGATTGGTCTAATAAAGCCCACATCCAACAATTTCTTGAGTTCAGCTTTGACTAGTAGGGCCACTTGCGGATGCATTTTTCTCAGTTTTTGTTTGACGGTCTTGGCTCCTAGTTTCAATGGCAGATGATGAAGGACTAGTTCTGGATTAAGGTCGGGCATGTCTGTGTAAGACCATGCAAAATTAATCCTCTTCTTAATGAAAAAGTTGACAAAATCTATTCTTTCTTGTTCTGACAATGAAGCAGCAAAATGAATGACCTTAGGATTGTCAAGTGTACCCAAATTTAACTCCTTCGTCATTTCTACAAGCAATGTTGATTTGTCTTGACCTGATGGGGTTATGTCCAATCTTCCACCTTTGGGTACCTCAGAGAATTTTTCACCTGCAAGTATGTCCTTTGTTTTTACTTTTTTGTGGTCAGAGGGTGCCTTGCGGTTTTCACCCAGAGACCTATTCTTTTGATTTTTGTCTTTTTTATTTTCATTTTCACTTTTGTGACTAGAAGACGGAGTTGACTCCCCAAAATATGTTGTGGAATCTAAATCAATTGCAAATCCAACCTTGTGATCACCCTGTGGTGTGCCTTCTCTAAGATCAAAGAATTCTGCTATTGCCTCATCATTTTCAAAGCAATCTAACTAAAGTGGTCCTTGTTGGTTGCACTGGATAAGCTGTGGGTATACAAGGGGCATGTCATCATCAATTTCAGTATAGTTTTGGATCAAGATAGTAGATATGAATGTCAGTGGTATCACTATATGATCTACTTGTGTCAGATTCAGTGCGAGGATTCCAAAATGATTCTATCCAAGCTTTAGGACATGTTTTGGCGGGAGGAGGAATTTCATGTTTTTCTTCCATAGGCAAATCATCAGGTTCAATGAAGACATTATCAAGGGCATAGGAGCTTGAGGAATAAGAGTCCCACTCCCATTCATTAGAGTCAGTTTCAAGATGGGTGTCCTCAGGTGTTGTTTCATCATCTGAATCACGCCCTTCTTCACATGTAGTCACTTTGGTAGATGAGGTTCCGATTCGCAATGGTACAAAACCTAAACCCAAAGTTTTATATCTCATCATAGGGATGATAGGCTCTAATCTTCCTTTTTTGTTAGGTCCCAAACCACTACATCCATCATATCCCTTATTCTGCATTATAGTAAATCCTTTGCCATATTATTCTACTGGCAATTTGATAGGTGGAGTGAATGTTGCATCTACTTCATCTTTATAGAGCCATCCTGATAAGTCATCATCCAAAGTTTATTTGTTCAATTCGCCCCACTTTGTAAATATAGTAGGAGGTTGATATTGCATGATTATTTTAGATTCCTTTTGCAACAAATGTGGTTTTCCATGTGATTTTGGTGATAGAGGCATCTTGCCAATAAGGAATGTTTGGGACATGGAATACTCTCTGCATCCTTGATCTTGTATTTTCATCTTACCCTTGGCAGATTATAACAATGTATTGGGATCTACATAATTAGGCAAGGACGTTGCTCTATTTATTGTCACTTGCTATTGCAAAGCATCCTTTAAGTTAGCACAAAATTGAAATGGATTAGGATTTCCAGGAATTGTTATCTCAGTTCTATTGTATGAATATTTCAAACACTAGAGATAGGTCGAAGGAACCGCTTTCATTGCATGAATCCATGGACGGCCTAGGATCATATTGTAAGGGAGATCCAGATCTAGCACTTGTAGCAAAGTGTTCTCTATCGCTAGACCTACTCTGATAGGCAAAACAATCACTCCTTTAGATGGGCATTCAACATCATCATAGGCTTTTATTGTTATCTTCCTTGAAGGATCTATGTCATTTTCAGTGTAACCAAGGCCAATTATGACTCTCATAGTGCATATATTTAGGCCTGCTCCACTGTCTATCAAAACTCGTCTGATTTTGCAATTACGGACGAACACTTCAAGATGGAGGGGATCATTATGATGGATGTTATCGCAAGGTATATCTTTGTCTAAAAAGGAAACATGTTAGGAAGTTGCAAGGTGTCCTATCCTAGCTTGAAATTGGTCAACATCAATATCAGTAGGTATCGTTGACTTGGTCAGGGAATTGTCTAAAACAATGCGATGCATGGGAGATATTTTTAATAACTCAAGGATTGAAATTTGGGTAGGGGTTTTTCCCAAATGGTCAAGGAGATTGTACTATCTTGTTGAGGTTATCTTAGAAGGATTGGAAGGTTCTCCTTTTAAAACTATTTTGGATCGGCAGCTAGTCACTGCACATGAGGAATCTTGTTCTTTTATTCTTATGGTTGACACACACTCATTTGATGTACGAAAGTAATTAATGACATTGTTATGACTTGCATTGGTATAATTCAAATTGTCTTGTTGATTTGAATTTGAAGAGGATTCTTTTCCCTTGTCATGATCAAGTAAGGGAGTCTTGAAAATTGTATAATCAGTGTTAGAAGTTCCAGTGGATGAATCTACCTCAATCACACCTTGATCAAGCAAATCTTGATTAAGGTGTTTTAAATGAAAACATCATGCAATTTTATGTCCCTTAGACTGATGATATTTACAATATGCATTATCATTCCACCAATGGGGTTTTACTAGTGGCTCCTCCTTGATATTTGGCAACTTAATAAAATTAGCCTAAATCAACTGTTTCATTACTGATTCAATAAGGTCTCCCAATGGTGTAAATTGACGAGGAGGCCCATCTCTTGATCTGAAAGGTCTACGTTTTTTATCTTGTTGTTGTTGATTTTGTGGTTGTTGGATAGCATTACTTGTTTGATTTTGCGTTTGTTGATTCTGTTGGAAAGTTGGAACATTCAATTCACTTGGTCCTCTTATAACAAACTTTGGTTGACTAGTGTTTATAGTTCTTGCATCAACTACACCATCATTAGTGACATTCTTGTTTTTGGACCAAAACTTATTCCTATCACTCAAGTTGGTCAGATTATTGTTGTCCTTGTTCACTTTAATAACCCCCTTAGCAATAAGAGCATCCTCAATGTCCATTCCTTTTTTAATGAGCTTTGCAATAGTACTAGGACCTTTCAATTTAAGCTCATACATCATCTCTGGTATCAAGTTTTGAATAAATAAATTAACTTGTTGTTCCTCTGAGATGTTGAGGGAACATCGACTAACCAATCCTCGCCATCTTTGTAAGAAATTCATTAATGGTTCTCCTAGCTTTTGCTTTGTGTTGCATAAATCTGACATGGTTATCTCATTGTCAATGTTGAATGCAAAATGACAAATGAATTTCTCAGCCAATTCATTCCAAGATTTTATATTCCGCAGGCAAATGTGCATACCAATCCATAGCTTGTCCCATGAGACTATGCGGGAAAAGACACATCAAATATGTCTCATCATAAGTCACCTCAGTACATGTTGCGTAAAAAGATCGAATATGATCTTTTGCATTCCCTTGCATTTCTCAAAATTTGGTGCTTCAAAGTTCTTAGGAAAGGGAGCCATGTACAAACTTTTATCAAATGGATTAGGACATAAGTCTTGCTCCGTGTATAACTTCTTTGTACTTTTGGTTTGTAATGCCTCTATTTGTCATTGTATCTTTTCAATTTGTCGCACCAACACATCTAATTGTGAAGGACTTTGAGGGCCAGCATTTGTCCCTAGATGTCCTTTTTTTAGATATATAGTACTTCCAAATGGTTGTTGATGTTCAAAAATCATTGTCTTTGGTGTATCTGACATATATTCATTTTGGAATTGCTCATGTTGTTGAGGTACTGCTATGTTTTGGTATTGAGTATCTTGTTGTGCCCATTGAGATGGAATTGCCATCTGCATCTGTGGTTGATATTGTACTTTGGGTTGTTGAAATTGCTTTTGTGGTTGGTAATGCGCATTTGGTTGTTGTTGTTGGGGCACATAATAGCTTGCTTGCCCTTGTTGTGCATATTGAGGCACATATTGTTTTTGATTAAGGAAAATCAGGTTTTAAGGGACCCAAAACCCACTTAAAATAGGAAGGATAAGCATGAAAGAAACTAGAGAAGACAAGACCTAGATAGAAAAGCTGCAAAAAAACCAGTAGAAAAACCAGCAGCTAGGAAAAAAGGACAGCATAGAGTCAACGAGAGACTGGCCGCCAAAAACCAGCATTACATATCAAATAAAAACTTTTATGGACTCCTCTGCATTCTTAACCAACAACATCATGGCCTTAGCGGCATCCCTCAAATCTTTGCTCTCTTGCTTCAGCTGAATGTCTTTCATCTTTGTCTCCAAATCACTGGTCGTCTACCTGGTCCTTCGCCTGGAGATTTGTGGAGTAGAGCTGGAGGTCGACATATCATCAATGATTACCATATCCTTATTCTGTTGTTTCCTCTCCAAGTAATCCACCAAGGCATTCATATTTTGAGACAAGATCCTCAAGACCTCAAGACTATGATTCATAAAATTCTTCAACACCTTCTCAGTTTTAGCAATCCGATTGATGATGATTTTGTTATCAGCCTCGATCTTATCTTTGACAATTCTAATCACATCTTCCAGATGTTTCAAATCTCCTTTTATAAGTTCTTTTTCTGACCAGTCTTGTATTTCAATTCCATCCTCTAATTCACTGGTTTCCACCTCCACATTCTTTTTCCCTGAATTAGTATCCTTGATCAAATTGTGAATCTTATACTCTAGGTCTCTTTGTTTTCTCTGTATGCTGGTAATATTTTCAATAACCCACTTCTGAAAATTGAAAGACTCCAGCATGCAATTTCGAGCGGAATTCAAAATGGTGTTCGTCGTATCCCTTACTTTCTCAGAGCTCAAAGATTTAGGGTTAGCTTCCTCCATGGAATTTAGAGCAACATTCCTGCTATCCTATACCATAGGGTTAGAATCGGGGTTTTTAGTATAAGCATCTATTTTCCCTTCCTCCTCTTCTCCAACATCCTCTTTCTTCTCACTCTCTAGTTCAATACCAGCCTCCTTCCCCTGTTCCTCCTCCATACCATCATCCACATCAGTGTCCACTTTATCAATGTCAGCCCTCCCTTTTTTATGGATAGGAACATTAGACAA
Organism: Cryptomeria japonica; assembly: GCF_030272615.1. NCBI lineage: Eukaryota > Viridiplantae > Streptophyta > Pinopsida > Cupressales > Cupressaceae > Cryptomeria > Cryptomeria japonica. Next base: position 115,737,989 of record NC_081415.1, on the reverse strand, counting down.
ATCATCTTCAAACTCAAAGTCATCACGAGTCTCTGAAATATGAGCATTTGTCACCAGATTATCATCCTTGCTAATCCTAGCTTTTTTCTTCAAGTGTTTGTAAATGAGCAGAATAAGCCCCTGATGGGCTATGGGGTAAGATTTAGGCTTTTTGGCATGGCCAGCCAAGCTCTCATTCAGGGAGGATGCTAAATAGAAGGGCAAAGAAATCTTAACCCCATGGCAGAAATGATTAAGTATAGAAAAATGATAATTGTAAACTTTAGTAAATCTACCATCAACATTCAGGAATTCCATCAAAACCCTTAGCACCTTCTACCAAAAATACTTTACCTGATGAGGAAGGTAGTAAGAAATGTTGTCTTTCTTGGAAAGTCGAGCCTTCTCATCATCAGTTTTTGAGAAATTTTTAATTGCTTCAACAACAAACTTTCGGTCTCCGTAGAACTTTGTGTCCTCCCTCTGTAATCACGTGACCTCCACAACCAAATCCTCATCAATCTTCCAGGTCTCCCCAAACAAATTAACTTTGTTGTTGTTCCAACCCTTAGCAAAGCCTTGAGACACCGATTTTTTGCTTCCATGCAGCTTTTCCATGTGGTCTGTGAATCCATGTCTATGGAGCCTCCTCCACACTTTCTGCTCACTTTTCCAGTTCTCACAACCAGAGGGCTCATTCCGGTTTAGGTTACCTCCCATGTTGAAAAGCAGGTTGAAGTCTTCAATAGTATATCTCACAAATTGCAGACCCAGACTTAAACATAGGCTCTTGAGCAAAATACTGGGTTCACAAAACAAAGTACCTTCCGTGATTTTAAAAAAGTAAATAACAATGGCCGCAGAGATCCAACACTTATTATTATAAGCCCCATCACACCATTGATCATAAAAATGATGCGTAAAAACAATCATTAACTGACATTTCACATACCCCCAATCTTTGTCTTTGATTTCCAGACCCCAAGAGGTAATTATGATTTTAACTTGAACCATTAATACGATCAAATGATAATTGCTCCTGAACATCCCTTTTACATTGGGCTTCTCCGATATATTTAACATCCACCTCTAAATACACCCCCTCATTAGCTAAAAGGTCTGCAACCTTATTGCCTTCCCTTAGAGTATGGGTTATGAGAATACTATCATAGTCATTTAATAACTTTTTAGCACTTTCAATAGTATTAGTAATATTCCAAGAGGAAGAACTAGTACCTTTAAGAGCCTCAATGATATTGAGGGAGTCCCCTTCCAACCATATTTTTTAAAATTTGAAACCCTAAGCAAGCTGGAGGCATCTTAGCATAGCCTAAGCTTCAGCAACATGATTATTTTGAACTCCAAAGGGAAAAGCAATAGCAACAATGCAAACACCTTGAGAATTTCTAATGACTCCTCCCCCTCCGGACTTCCCAGGGTTGCCTTTAGCAACCCCATCAAAATTCACCTTGACCCAGTCATAATCAGGAAATCTCCAAACAACATTTTCTCTCCTAGTCTTATTGTCAGATTTGCAAACTTTGTGAATCAAATTCCATTCAGTAAGGATGCCTTTCTCAATATCATTCATGTCAGCAAAAAACCATTGCTTGTTGTTTTTGAGAGGAATATTTAAGTTTTCTTTTATAGCCCTACAAATTTTTTCAAAGACCACGTGAGACATGCACTTAGCTTCCCTAAAGATTTTGTTATTTCTCTCTTTCCAAATATACCAGCAAGTCATGGGAAGGATCAAGGACCAGAGGTTCTTGATAAGAGGAAATTTGGTGGGAAAGGTTCATTGCCAAATAGTTTCCTTGAGACTGTTGTGCATAACCCAATCAACTTTCCATTTCACCCAAAACTTACTCTAGATTTCCCAAGTGAAGGAGCAATGGATGAACATATGATCTACTAATTCTTCCTCTTTCTGACATAGCTCATGATGAATAATGATGAATTAGTTAGTACCAAACCAGTACTGAGAGGGGGGGGTGAATCAGTACAGACAAAAACTCTCTCTGAACCCGTTTGACTGCAAAGACTGTACTCAACAGGTAAATAGTAACACTGGTCTAAAACAAGGCACTACTAGTAAAACACAGTGATAGTATGAAAGACATCAAACGATAAACACTTAGATCTCTACACAATTTGATATCTCATTTCCACTTCACCCGTATGCATAAACAATTAATATATCATCAGAAATATAATGATTGTCGATTCAACATGCTTTACCACTTGACAAAGAATATTAAAGCATCACATGAAAAACATCACACATGACACACTGATTTTTCACATGGAAACCCAACTGGGAAAAACCACAGTGGGGATGAATACCCAAAAGTTGTTCTTTAAACTCTTTTGAAGTCCGCTTTGTTAGGAGCCTAGTCTGGTTAAAGACTTTACAATAGGTTCTGCTAGGAACAGATCCTGCTAGGGATCACCCGATTAAGGGATGGCTAAATACCTAGTTAAAGGTTAGAACCCTGTTAGAGGTTACCTCGCAAGGAGATTTGAAGAACTCATTGAGTTGAGTCACCTTGTTAAAGGATTTACACAAAAGCCTGTTAAAGCTACCCGGTTAAGGGATTTTCCAACTGCTAAAATGGTTAGAAGTCAATAGGTAATACACTGATATGATGACAACACACAATGCTAAGGCATATCCTCTTTAGCTCCTTTGCTTCCGCAATCACACTCTGCAGGTATCAAAACACTTCTCCAGTCTGGTAAGAATCAAGTATCTCTTCACTTGGATACACACAACATTTGCCAACAACTTCAAAATGAAAAACATCATTGACCTTATAGGAAACAGACAGGTCAGTAGCATAAACCCTAAACCCTAAACATTTAGGTTTTACAATTCAATCGATTCAATCCTGGCCGTTAATCATACTGCATTGAATACAACAATCTTGAACAGATCTCAAGACATTCTCCAACGTTCATTCTTTGCCGCTTCAGGAGGTTGATAACCTATCACACGTTCTCCACCGTTTACAGAGACTTCGCACATTCCCGAGGTAGATAAGATCAATCTCCATGCAAGATTTTCAAGGAAATCCTTCACGCACACAAGGCTGACATGGCAACACTATCTGATCTTCATTGCAATGCTAACTCATCACAAGATGTCATCGGTTGAATCACACAGGCTTGGAATGCATCAACCGGAAACCCTAAAGTTGAGACTACCAACTGGTAGTCATGCCAAATGAAACCCCGATACAAAGCTTCCCATATACCGGTTCTCATTCTAACATACTGCTTCACTTTTTCACATATATCGGTTCACAATATCATACTGGTTCTCTTGCCAGTTTGCTTACTTCACAGTACCGGTTCATACTTCAACATATTGACATCAATGACAATATACAATATCATCATGTCATCAAGCTCTGCACATATGCCAACAATCTCCCCCTTTAGCATTGATGGCAATATACAAAGATATCTCTCTACTTTACATCTTCTCCCCAATACTACAAATATCTTCTCCGCTTCACATCTTCTCCCCCTTTGACAACAATGCCAAAGTGAAGGCACAAACAACTATGTTCCACTATGTTGCTCCCCCTAAGGAGTAGCATCCTTCAACACACCAATCCTGAAAGAGATTTATCAATGCAATACCTGACTGATGTGGAGCACACACTTTTAGTTCACCTCTTGAAGGGGCAACACCCCTAATTCACCTCTTAAATAGTTAAATGTAGCCTGGTAGAGGCTTCATGAATATGTTTGCTAACTGCTCCTTACTGGAAACATGTTCCAATACAACTTCTTTGTTATGAACCTTCTCCCTCAAGAAATGATACTAGAGCTTCAAGTGCTTGGTTCTAGCATGCAAAACCAGATTCTTGGAAATATTAATTGCACTTATGTTGTCACAGAATATACTTACCAATTTAGATACAGGAACTTTGAAGCCACTTAATACATGCTTCATCCAAATTGTCTGGGTGTAGTTCATAAATGCTACAACATATTCCGCTTCTACTGTAGACTGAGAGATACAACTCTAATTCTTACTCATCCATGAGACTAGTCTACCACTAAGAAAGAATGCACCACTGGTTGTGCTCTTCCGGTCGTCCACATTACCAGCCCAATCAGCATCTATAAACATTTTCAAGTTGAAATCATTATTGTAGGGATACCATAATCCATAGTCAATAGTTCCCTTTAGATATCTAAGAATCCGCTTGACTGCTACCAAGTGGGATTCTCTTGGACTTTTCTAGAACCATGCAGTAATGCCTACTGCATGTGCAATGTCTGTTCTGCTATGTACTACGTAGTGCAACTTACCAATCATTGATCGGCACTCCTTCTCATTCACCAATGTTGTGTCATTCTCTTTTGATAATTAACAACCGATTACCATCAGTGTACCAATTGGTTTGATGTCTTCCATTCCAAAGGTCTTCAACACCTCTTTGACATATTTGGACTGAGTGATAAAGATACCATCTTTCATTTGTTGAATCTGTAGTCCAATGAAGAACTTAATCTCCCCTATAAGTGACATCTCAAATTCCTTCTTCATCTCATCTGCAAAATCATGACTCATCTTGTCATCTCCGTCAAAAATTATGTCATCAACAAATACCTCATAGATTAGAATCTGATCTCCTTCTAACTTCAGATAGATATTTCTATCTTCACTTGTTCTTTCAAATCCAATCTTCACGAGATGGGAGTGTAAGCATTTGTACAATGCTTTAGGTGTCTGCTTCAATCCATACAAGGCTTTTAGTAACCTACACACCATGTCACTATCTTCTGATAGGGAAAACCTGTCTGGTTGCTCTATATACACCTCCTCTTCAAGTATTCCATTTAGAAATGCAGATTTTACATCCATTTGATATACTTTGAATCCCTTGAAGGCTGCATATGGAAGAAGCATACGAACTCCTTCCAATCTAGCTACTGGAGAAAAGGTTTCTCCATAGTCTTCTCCTTCTTCTTGAGCATATCCCTTACACACCAGTCTAGCTTTATTTCTTACCACTGTGCCATCTTCATTCAGCTTATTTCTGAAAACCAATTTGGTGCCAATGACATTTTTATGCTCAGGTCTGGGTACCAAAGACCATGTACCATTCTTTTCTATTTGGTCAAGTTCCTCTTCCATTGCCTTGATCTAGTCTTCATCGTTATGTGCCTCTTTAAATGTTTTAGGCTCAAATTTTGAGATCATGCAAGAATTTTCTCTAACCTTTCTTCTTGTAAGAATTCTTGCATCCTTGTCTCCTATGATCTGCTTTGGATCATGATTCAGCTTTACATACCTAGGAATGATCTTAGTTGTTTCCTCTTTCTTTTCTTCTTCATCCTCATCTTCATCAGCATCAATATCTGCTGGTGTAGGAGCACTATTACCGTTACTAGGTTGTTTTGCAACCGGTTCCCAGAAGGTTACAACCGGTTCATCTACCATTCGCTCACGCCGATTTCCTCAGGTTTCTCAAAGGTTTCATCAACTCTAACATTAATACTTTCAACAATTCTCTCAGTCCTATTGTTGAAACACTTGAGAGATTTACTCTTGGTGGAATATCCTAGGAATATTCCCTCATCACATTTTACATCAAACTTGCTCTGATGTTCACTCCTCTTGATATAACATTTGCTACCAAACACTCTAAAGTAGCTTACTATAGGAGTCTTACCCGTCCAATACTCATAAGGTGTTTTATCTTTACCTTTCTTGATGAGTACCCGGTTCATAGTGTAGACTGCAGTGCTCACTGCTTCTCTCCAGAAGGTGTGAGCAACCTTCCATTGAATCAGCATCGTTCTGGCTACTTCAACTATGGTTCGATTGTTCCTTTCTGCTAGGCCATTCTGTTGTGGAGTCCGGGGGGTAGATAGTTGCCTCTTGATGTCGTACTCTTCACAATTTTTTTTTAATTCACTTGAAGTGAATTCTCCTCCTTGATTAGTTCTTAGGCACTTAATCCTCTTTCCACTTTCCTTTTCGACTAGTGCTCTGAAAGCTTTGAACTTTCCAAAAGCTTCTGACTTATCTTTCAAGAATGTGACCCACATCATTCTTGAGCAGTCATCAGTGAGAATCATAAAGTACCTATCTCCCTGCACACTCCTATTTTTCATAAGACCACACAAATCAGCGTGCACAAGGTCAAGTAAATTGTCTGTAGTGAAAGATTTACCTTTGAAGGTTGAGGAAGACATTTTCCCTAGTTGACACTCTCTGTACAAAGGATTCTCCAGTTTTCTCAGCACAGGTAATCCTCTAACTGCCTTGATCTCACTGGCCTTCACAATATTATCAAAGTTTACATGGCAAAGTCTCCTACGCCATATCCATCTATCATCAAACTTAGCCATTAGACATGTATTGATATTTGCATTCAACTGAAATAAGTTACCTCTAGTCTGCATACTGGTGGCCATCAGTTCACCACTCTTTCCTTTTATTTTGCACACTCCATCTTTGAATTCCAGAGTGAGTCCGTTATCATTCAGCTGGGCAACACTCAAAAGGTTGTGCCTGAGACCTTCTACCCAATACACATTATCAGCACTACTTTTTCCATTTAGAGAGATGGACCCTCTGCCTTTTACCATATGTGGTGCATCATTACCAAATCAGACCACACCACCATCATAATCTTCCAAAGATAGAAACTTACTCTGGTTACTAGTCATGTGGTGAGAACAACCACTGTCAATAATCCACTCATTGGAATTATCAAAGCAAGAGACAAAAGCCTTCTTGTCTGACACATCTTCCTTAACTACTACAAACACAATGTCTTCACTTTCTTCATCTTCTGATTCTTCATCAGTGAGACCTTCATCAACTACTAAAAAATAGTTTCTTCTATTTCCTCCTTTGAAATTCTTGAACTTCTCCGGTTTGTCCTTATTATCACCATTAGGATAGTTTACAACAATGTGTCATATCCTATTGCAAGAAAGACATTTCAAAGGGAGCTTACCTCTATATTTACCAGTTGTCGTAGGAAGTCTCTTGGCAAGAAGAGCTTCAAATTCCATCAGGATTTCCTCATCATCCATTTCTCTGCTTTGTCTTGGTTCACAACTGGTACTAGCTTCTTTTCCCTTTCTAGATGGTGCAACAGATGCTCTAAAGGTTGATTCAATTTTTTGAATACTGTCATCATAATTATTTAACTCATATGCGGTCAACTTAGCAATGATGGAGTCTAGGGATACCTTTGTCTTGTCTATAGACCTCAACTTTTGAATAGCAGCAACCCTTATTGCATAGACCGGTAATAAGGATCTCAAGACTTTGCTAACAATAGTGGAATCATCTATTTTACCTCCTGCACTCTTGATGTCTCCAACAACAGTTTTGATTCTTATTCCATATTGTTGAATGGTCTCTCCTTCAACCATCCGCATGTCTTCAAACTTTCCCCTAAGGCTCTCTTCCTTAGCTTGTTTCACATGCTCATCACCGCCATAGATATTCTCCAAAGCATCCCATACTTCTTTGGGATTATCTTTATCTTGAACATCAATAAACTCAATGTTAGATAGATTGTTGATTAGGGCTTCCATGACTTGCTCATTCTCCCAAATCTCTCTTTTTTTATCATCGGTGAGACTACCGGTAGGAATAACATAAACATTCTCAACATAGCTCCAGTGTTGAGCACCCATGCTTCTGATGTAGATCTTCATTTTGTCCTTCCATATCTTAAAGTTATCTCTATTGAACTTTGGACCTTCCCTCTTCATCATTAGAGTAGGATCTTTTACTCAAGTGGTTAAGCTTACCACACAGAGGACCTGGAGGACGCTCTGATACCAATTGATGAATAATGATGAATCAGTTAGTACCAAACCGATACTGAGAGAGGGGGAGGGTGAAGCAGTACAGACAAAAACTCTCTCTAAACCAGTTTGACTGCAAAGACTGTACTTAACAAGTAAATAGTAACACTGGTCTAAAACAGGGCACTACCAGTAAAAGATAGTGATAGTATAAAAGACATAAACCGGTAAACACTTAGATCTATATACAATTTAATATCTCATTTCCACTTCACCCATATGCATAAACAAGTAATATATCATCAAAAATATAATGACTACCGGTTCAACATGCTTTACCACTTGACAAAGAATATTAAAGCATCACATGAAAAGCATCACACATGACACACTAATTTTTCACATGGAAACCCAACTCAGAAAAACCACGATGGGGATGAATGCCCACAAGCTTTTCTTTGAACTCTTCAGAAGTCCGCTCTGTTAGGAGCCTAGTCCAGTTAAAGACTTTTACAATAGGTTCTGCTAGGAACCGATCCTGCCAGGGATAGCCCGGTTAAGGGATGGTTAAATACCCAGTTAAAGGTTAGAACCCTGTTAGAGGTTACCTCGCAAGAGGATTTGAAGAACTCATTGAGTTGAGTCACCCTGTTAAAGGATTTACACAAAAGCATGTTAAAGCTACCCGGTTAAGGGATTTTCCAACTGCTAAAATGGTTAGAAGTCAACAGGTAATACAGTGATCTTATAACAGCACGCAATGCTAAGGCAGATCCGCTTTAGCTCCTTTGCTTCTGCAATCACACTCTGCAAGTATCAACACACTTCTTCAGTCTAGCAAGAATCAAGTATCTCTTCACTTGGATACACACATAACATTTGCCAACAACTTCAAAATGAAAAACATCATCAACCTTATAAGAAACAGATAGGTTGGTAGCATAAACCCTAAACCCTAAACATTTAGGTTTTACAATTCAATCGACTCAATCCTGACCATTAATCATACTACACTGAATACAATAGTCTTGAATAGATCTCAAGACATTCTCCAATGTTTATTCTTTGCCACTTCAAGAGGTTGATAACCCATCACACATTCTCCACCATTTACAGAGACTTCGTGCATTCCCGAGGTAGATAAGATCAATCTCCATGCAAGATCCTCAAGGAAATCCTTCACGCACCCAAGGCTGACGTGGCAACACTATCTGACCTTCATTACAATGCTAACTCATCACAAGATGTCATCGGTTGAATCACACAGGCTTGGAATGCATCAATCGGAAACCTTGAAGTTGAGACTACCAACTGGTAGTCATGCCAAATGAAACCCCAATACAAAGCTTCCCATATACTTGTTCTCATTCCAACATATTGCTTCACTTTTTCACATATACCAGCTCACAATATCATACCAGTTCTCTTGCCAGTTTGCTTACTTCACAGTATCGGTTCATACTTCAGCATATTGACATCAATAACAATATACAATATCATCATGTCATCAAGCTCTGCACATATGCAAACATCTCACACATGTTAGCAAACATAAAACCTCTTCGGGCCAAGTTATCAATAGTAAGAATCCTATTATGAATAACAAGCCAAAAAAACATGTTAACTTTAGGAATAAGAATTCTATTCCAAACTTTACCCCATATTGGGTTGCTGATCTAGGTAAATGTATTTTTATAGGCTGAGGCAGATCTCGCTGAAGCAACAAAAACCTAGCATAAATAGCATCAAGCCTTACCCATCTATTCTCCTTCCAGTAGTTATAAACCATAAAGCCAAACCTTCTTTTACATTCATCAATGAATTGACTGCAGTCTTGATTAAAGAGAGGTTCATCTTTAATCCAAGGATCCTCCCATAACCTAATTTTGTCACCTTTGCCAAGGACCCATCCAGCTCCAGCTTTGGCAACTTTTGTGGATTTGATAATACTATTCCATATGAAAGACCCAATAGGGATGTCTTCAGAGTAGAGGAGAGACTGGAGAGGTTAATCATGAATATATTTATCAAACCAAACCCAGTTCCAATCTTTCTTAATGCCATAAGCCCTCCATATTTGTTTAGCAAGCAAAATTTTATTAAATGTTTTGATAGCTTTAATACCTAGACCTCCCTTGCTCTTTGGCATACACACTTTGTCCCAGGCAACCAAGGCAATCCTTTTTTTTTCTTATACCCCTGACCAAAGAAATATTTTTTGAATACTCTCTAAAGCTTCAACAAATTTAGCCGGAATACCAAATAGACTGAGAACATAGACATGGAGATTATGAAGAGTAGCTTGAAGGAGCTGCAACTTTCCTCCTTGAGATAACATGGATCCTTTCTAGCCAGCCAGTTTTTTGTTGAGTTTGTCAATTAACAAATTCCAGAATGAGTTTGGGGGAACTAATCCCAAAGGGAGACCCAAATAAGTGGAGGGGAGCATTTCCACCTTGCACCCAATGATATTAGCAATTCTTTGTTGTCTTATGATAGGAGTATTCATGAAATAGATAGCAGACTTGTCCCAATTGACTTGCTGGCCTGTCGCCAATGAATATGAGCTAAGAGCACCTTTAAAGGCAGTAGCCTCCCCAACAGAGGAATATCCCATTAAAATTGTATCATCAACAAACTGTTGGTGAGTACAAGACACATTAGCAGAGGAAGGTTGAAGACCTTTGATAGTTTTATTCACTTTCATTTTTTGGATCAGACTGCTCATGCTCTCCGCCAAGATGGTAAATAGGATAGGAGATATGGGATCTCCTTGTCTGAGCCCCCTAGAAGATTTAAAAAATCTAGATGGAGACCCATTGATGAGAATTGAAAACATTGGGGTGGAGGTCAGCTCTCTAGTAATTTTTATTATCTTCTAATCAAATCCAAAGGCCTCCATAATTCTGAAAAGAGCTTGCCATTCTACTTTGTCATATGCTTTAGCCAGATCCAACTTTATCAGAAAGCCTTCTTTATTGGCAGCATTAAGAGAATGAATATTCTCATGCATGAGGATGATAGAATCTAAAATCTGCCTACCAGGACAAATCATTTTTGCTCCTTTGAGATGATAAAGGGGAGGATAGCCAAAAGTCTGGAAGTCATAACTTTAGAAATGGTCTTATAAAAGGAGTTGCATAGACTTATTGGCCTGAATTTTCCCATGGAATCCACCCTAGCCACCTTAGGAATTAAGGCAATAAAAGTAGAGTTGATTTCCTTAAGGATTCTTCTTGATCCAAAAAAATTCTTTAACAGCATTGACCATGTCTTTTCTCACAATATGCCAAAATTCCTGAAAAAAGAACACGAGGAAGCCATCGGGTCCTGGGGCTTTATCCCCCCGAAAGGACAAGACCGTTTTTTTAATTTCCTCAGCAGAAGGGATAGCAGAAAGGGCCTTATTCTGGTGAGGTTCAATAATCTTGGGGATGTTGTCAACCAGATCCTCTTGCTTAGCAAAATTAATCTCCTTACTACCTGTGAGGAGCTGAGAGAAGAAACTAACAACTTCATCCCCAATGTCATCATCCTTAAGAAGAATTTTGTTTTCAGCAGTTAATCTGGATATTCTATTCGCAACTTTATGTTTCAAAGAAGTCATGTGAAAAAATTTAGTATTTCTATCCCCAGCTTCTAGCCAAATAGCCCTGGATATCTGTCTCCAATAGATTTCCTCCAAGCACATATTGTTGTTGATATTGATGTTGTTGACTTTGCAATTTAGCTTTGTCCTTGCAATGAAATAAAATCCTATTACAATCAATAGAAGAATTGAAAATAAGACATTCAAAAGAAATGAAAATCATCACCAATGTCTCTTTCAATTGACCTCCATTGTCCTTCTTTATCCTCCAAATAGCTTGTTTGTGGATCTCACCTACAAGTGCAAGAGCAAAGTATGAAAGCAAGCAAGATGACAAGATGAAAATTGCAGCATAAGGATACTAGAAGTGTGGTTCAAATTGAATAAGAAAAGGGGCTAAATTTATAGAAAAATTGAGATTGATTGGACAATCAAGATGGATTAAAAAAGATGGCATAAAGCGGATTTTGACTAGACATATCTCCTTTTTGAATTTTAAATTGAGATTAAAGAGATATTTTCCAAGAAGATAAATCAAGAAAATCAGAGCTAACTGGTTATTTCCATTTTCAATTTTTAGGAAGGTATGATAATGATTTTTGAAAATCATATAAAGTAGATGATGTCATATTTTCCATTTTTTTAAATTTGAAAATCATATAAAGCAAATGATGTCATACTTTCTATTTTTTAAAATTGGGAGAATATGAGAAAATAATTTATTTAAAATGGATAATGATTTATTTTAATTTTTAAATCATTTTCTCGATTTATTGCCATTTTTGAATTTGGATAAGGATAATTAGAAATTAAATTAATTAAATAAAAACAAATAAAGATTTGTTTCCATTCTTGATTTTTAGAAGAAGATAATTAAGATTTTATTAAATAAATAGAAATTTTTTTAATTATGATGAAAGAATTAGCTAATTAAATAATTTAAAGAAATTATTCAATTATGAGGAAAATGAAATTGAATTTAATTAAATAATAAAGATTATTTAGTTAAAGTTGGATTTAATCAAATAATAAAGATTATTTAAAGTTGGATTGAACTTAATCAAATAATAAAGATTATTCAATTAATGTTACGAAATTAATGATTAATGATGAAATGATTTTAATGATTAGGAAAATAGAAAATTTAAATTAGAAGAATGACATAATGTCAACATATGATGAAAATCAAATGCGACATAGAAGACATGTTAAAAATTAGGTTAACAACACAGGAGTGATGACCAATTTTGAGTGTCTACATTTTGCCCCTCTTTGAGACAATGTGTTTATGAGCGTTGTTTCAAAGAAAATTGAAAAAAAATGTCATGCCCCAACAAACTAAGGGATGGAGGTAGGATGCCCCCTCGAGAGATTGTTTATGTATGAAAGAAATATATGATCTCTTGAAAGAAGAGAAGATATGTTAGAAAGAGAAAATATGATGAAGGAGAAAAATGTTAATAAGAAGGGAAGAATGTTAAGGGATTGTAGAAAAACGGGATGATTGATACCAAATGAAGAAATTCTTGATTGATCAAAGGGAATAGATAGCATGATAATGATCAATTTGATGGAAAGATAGAAGGATTCATGGGATAGAGGAAATGTTAGCCAGAAGAAATGCAAGCGAGAAGTGAAGAATGATTAATGTGATGAAATTTTTCTTTCACAAATGCAACTAGTAGGTGAGATCCTTTATTTTATATGGCAAAATGGATGCGACGCACCATGGCAATGAAGGCCAGGACGATAATGCAATCCCTTTGCGTAAGACAGACATGTTCACAGACAAGGAATGGTTCAAAAATCCTAAGACATATTTGCCCCAGAATGTTATGAAACACTCCACAAATAGAAGACAAAACAATAAAGGACCATGAGCCATCCCAACCACTCTAAATCACATAGTGACATCATTGAGCAACATAGGAACATGGTCCAAGCCAAAAATAAATCAATAAAAAGATAAGACTCGCAAATTCAAACAAGTTAAACAAACATTTTGATCTTCATTGCCAAATTGATAGTGTCGTGATAAAAGGATGATCATGTTGTCTAGTTTCAGGGAATGCAGTACCCCCTCTAAGATAGGACATAGTTTGGTTTTGAGTATACCACACCCTGTATAAGACCCATGATAATAGTGACAAGAACAAATGATATTGATGTTGATTGATTGACATGACAATTTTGATCAGTTTGAATGTCTGGTTTGATTGAAAAGTTCATCTATTAATGCATGATTTGTTAAGCGCAGTGTTGTAACATGTTATTTGTTTGTCTATGTACAAAAGGGACAGTTTATTGATGAAATGAAACAAAAGCGATTGTTTTTGAATTTTTAATGTATTGAAATTTTTAGGGTTTTTGAACATTTTGATTTTTAGGGCTTTTTTTTTCAGGACATTTTATGAATGTTTTTGAATTATTTGGGGACATTTTTCGATGTTTTTGGATTATTTCAAGACATTTTTCAAAAAAAATTAGGACTTTATTTGATTTTTTTGGATTTTTATGATTTTGTCAGCGTCTAGCAAGGCAAGGAATATGACAGGTGAATAAATAGGCTTGCTGAAATGTTGGTGGATAGAGGGAAGACAAAGGTCTTTTATTATGGAGACACTGGGACAAGAGACTGGATATGACAATGTAAAGCAATGACATGGCATGAGGGACATGTCAAGAGGTTTTTAAAACCATGTTTAAATTTTGCATCCTTATGTCAAATCAAGATCAAGGAATGAAAAAAGAGTGTATGGATAGTGATAAGATATGGATAGGATAAGCAAGACCAAGAATGGATAAGGGACATGGACTGAAGGTTGGGATAGGCTAAGGGATAATGGCAGAAAGTTGCAATAAGCTAGGGAATATGGATGAAAGGTTATAATAAGCAAATAGATAAAGACCAAAAGCTATGATAGACTAAAAGCTGCAAACAAGATGCATGATGCTCATGAAGATCCTCAACCTTGTCAAGATCAAAGGTGGAAAGGGAAAATGGACATGAGGGATGATAGGACAAGGAAGGGGTAGGATAGGATAATGAAGGGTGAAAAGATAATGAAGGAGGAAACCTGCCCCCAAGTGTGGTGTGCAAGAAGTTCATGGATTATGCATGATGCCTATTTTCTAGGTTTTCATCATGGTACTTTCCCAAGGTGCCTGATTACCAGGTTTTCACCAATGGACAAATTTTATTTTTTTTCTTTTTCATTTTTTTTCAATTTTTTTTTTTGGATTTTGACTTTTTTAGTAGAAGATGGACACATGATAGGGGATGGAAGAATGACTCAAGCATCTCTTTTTTTTTTGGATAGTAGCCTTGAAAAAAAAGGACCATGACCTTTAAAAGCATGCTCAAAGACGTTGGTAGGATAAGGACATAAGAAATAAGATGAAACTAAGGCAAGGATTTATGCAAAGGATTGGACCAGAGGGATGGAAGGATGGAAAATATGCATTGGATAATGGATATGGTATTGGAAGAATTGGGCTTCAGTGGATGGAAATGTTGGCAAGATCAATATTGGAACACACCTTGAGGGGTGGTGGATTGATGGAGGAAAAATGGATCTTAGATTGTGAGATTTGGATGGAGGAAAGGCTATTTTAGATGCCAATTTGGATGTTTCTTTAGGCTTTTGTGCTTCAAGGAGCCACTTAGGGATCCACATGGTTTTTTATTTTTCATGCTTTTGTGGTTCCTTGGAGTGCATTGCTTGCATAAGGGATTTAGGAACCCATATAGATTTTGACTTTCATTTCTTTTTCTCCGTGGGCCTTTGTGGCCTTTTGGATATATTTTTTTCTTTATAGATCATATTGTTCTTTGTTTTGACATGTCGATTATATTGGACATGTTGATCCTTGAATACATGTGGATTTCTAGACTTATGATTTTTATACTTGGCATCCAAATTGCTTGGAGGGGGAAAGGAATGCATGGATGGATATGAATGAAATGGAGGTCTTTTGGATTGATGAAATTTACTCAAGGATGTGTGCCTTTGTTGACCTTGCATAGAGGACGAAGGGATATAAGGACCTAAGATGGATGGAAGGTGTGATGGGGAAGGTGTATGTTTTGATTTTGATGGAGGGATACCAACATCTTGAGAGTGAGTTGTGTAGACATGACCCTTAAGATCTTCTTTGATATGGAGGGGTTCTTTCTCATGAAGGTCTACCCCTTTGCCTTTATGAATATTTTGACTTGTAGGATACTTTGTGATTTTAGAGAAAGATGCCAGTTCATTATTAGGTGGACATGACATGAGAGAAATAATGAGATCATAAAGTGGATCAGAGTGGACCAAAGTGGAAGAACCCATTGTGCATATAGGGGGTTCATGAACATCTTGCACCAACATGTTAGAATCATGAGGAGGATTAGGATCACTAGGGGGATTAGGATCATGAGGGGAACTAGGATTGTGTGGTGGACATGGATCAATGATAGGCTCTTCAAGAGATGAAATGGGATAAATAATGGGATCATCAAAAGAAATGAGATCTTGGAGTGTATATGGAGGATTAAGACAAGGAGGTGGAGGAACAAAAGGATCTTGTGGAGGATTTAAAGGAATAGTTTGATCTTGACAAGGAGGAAGATCATTGGAATCCTCTTTAAAGTTGTTTTTGTCTTGACTTTCAATGGGAACATCATAAAGGATGGAAAGGATATCTTGATCTTTCTTAGGAAGTGGAATGTCAATGGGATTTGAAAGGACATTTTTTTCATGAAATGGAAGGGGATCATTTGGGATTGGATGGACTAGGATATCTTGATCTTGTTCAGGGAATGGAGTGTCAATAGGACTTTGGATAGGATGGACAAGAATAGGGGAATAATCATGAGTGTCTGGGTAGATGGGGTCCTGGTCAACAATTGGATGGGATGATAAGCGATGTCATGG
The DNA here is from genome assembly GCF_030272615.1 of Cryptomeria japonica. Lineage (NCBI taxonomy): Eukaryota > Viridiplantae > Streptophyta > Pinopsida > Cupressales > Cupressaceae > Cryptomeria > Cryptomeria japonica. The sequence continues at coordinate 115,721,708 of NC_081415.1, read as the reverse complement.
AAATGGGGACAAGGCAACAACAAAGTTCAATGTTAATAAGTTAGTTTCAACCATAAAAACAAAACAAAGAACTAAAAACCATTCCAAACATATCAAGAGAGATTTCAAAAAGCATGAAAGAAGTTTAACAAAATAAAAGAAAGGAGAAGAGCCTCCCTAAGATGCTTCCATGATGCCTTTTGATGCTTCTCCCTTGTTTCTCTCCTCTCCAAGTCCCAAATGAGTGTAGCTCTCAGCTTTTAGCACTAGCCATGGATGCCATATGGAGATTCAAGATGGTTGAATATGATAAGCAAATACTATGCAAGAGTAGATAGTGATGCTATGAAAAAGCTCTATGCTAATGCCAGTATAACAACAATACTCTAAAATGCTTCTTTGCTTGAGGAGAAGGGTTCTATTTATAGAAGAAATGGGGAAATGAAGGGTTAAGATTGAATGGTTTAATCAAGGGCCAAGTTTGAAAGTTGGGGATCCATGTGCACAATTGGCACCAATAAAATGGTGACAAGTGTCAACATAGGATTGGGTTGAGAGAAGAGGTTGGAGGCATTAAATGCCTGAGGAGACCTCATGGTTATTTAGAAGGTAAGGGTCAAGCCTAAATTAGGATTACCCACTGGATTAGGAGTTAATGCAAGGATAAACCTTTGTGCAAATGATTAAGAGATAATCATGGTCAAAGCATTAAAGGCTTGATGAGACCCTTGGGTTGAGTAGAGGTTGAGTCAAAACAAATGTTTTAACCATGTAGGAGGGTTTGGGTTAACCATTAATGGTTTTTGAAGACTTTGGGGATTAAGTGGTTGAAGGTTGAAAGCCTTCAATGGTTATCAAAGACTTTGAGCCATTTAGTGGTTGAAGGTTGGAAGCTTTCAAAGGTTATCCAAGACTTTGAGACATTTAGTGGTTGAAGGTTGAAAGCCTTTAATGGTTATCAAAGACTTTTAGGCTTTGAGAAGTGACTCCATTTTGCTTAGGAATGTGACAATAATTAGGGGATGGATTAGGCTAATTAGGAAGGGGTTAGAAGAATCTAGAAGGGGATTAGATTTTGCAAGTGGATTTGGTGGGTGAGGGAAAATAGGATTTTATTAAAATAAAAATTCATTTATTTCAATAAATGTGTGCAAGTTGTATTTGGATAAATATTCAAATAAATATTAATTTATTTAAATGAGAAAAAGGAAGATAAAGCATTAAAATGCTTGAAGACTTTGAGAGGAACCATTAAAGGCTTGAAGACTTTAAGGAAAACCATTAAAGTCTTAAGAAGACTATAGAAGGAAACCATCAAGTTTGAAGACTTTAAAGCCATCAAGTTTGAATACTTTAAGGGAAACCATTAAAGGTTTCAAGTGGGTGAGGATAAATAGGATTTTAAATAAATAATTTATTTAAAATAGTTGTGCAACTTGCTTTTGTAGGAAAATACAAGTGGGTGGAGGATAAAGGTGATTTAAATAAATTATTTATTTACAATAGTTGTGCAACTTGCTTTTGTAGGAAAATACAAGTGGGTGGAGGATAAAGGTGATTTAAATAAATGATTTATTTATTTAAATGTGAGAGGTGGGATTTTGGGGGATTTAAATAAATATTAATTTATTTAAATGTGAGAGGTGGGATTTTGGGGGATTTAAATAAATATTAATTTATTTAAATGTGAGAGAAGATTTAATTAAACAAATATGATTTATTTATTTAATTAATGGTATGAATTTGGTTAAGTGAATTAAATCAAATAAATTGAATAATTTATTTAATTAATAGGAGAAGAGGGTTAAGATGAATTAATTAAATATTAATTTAATTAATTATTAATTGATGGTTAAATAATCAAATAAATACTAAGTATTCATTTAATTAAGTGGACAGATTTATGTGACTACATTTGCCCCTCTTTGAGACGGTGCAGTTTATCGCGTCGTTTCAAAGAAAGAAAAATAGGTGTGAAGAAATGCCCCATAAAATGTAAATTTAATGGGTGGTATGCCCCCTCGAGGGATGGGCCGAATTTTTTTGAAAAATCGGGCGATCTCTCGAAAAAGAATGAAAAGCGGAGGGGAGGTAGAATAGAAGAAATTAGAACTAATGATGAAAGAATGGGAGAAAATGGAGTGAATATGAAGAAACAACAAGCCAACGAGTACCCTGAGGTCATGCAAGAGATACATAGCAGATGTAGTGTGGGGTTTGGATTGATGCTATACAATTGATCAAAATTGGTTGGACAATCTGGTGCAATCTGTTTAATTGCCCCGGTCAAGTCAAAGCGTGACAGTTGATGTCAGTTGGTCGCTTGGACAAGATAAAGTCTGAGTAAGTGAATCAAAGTGACCTGATGTGACTTAGACAATTGATGTAATTGCCCGATGAAGTCAAGGTATATGAAGCAAAATACTCGTTGAGACGTAGACAATTGATGTAATTGTCCGATGTGATTGTGTTTGATTGGTTTGATTAATTGATAATGTGTGTGTGTGATGGATGGTTGTGGGGAATCATGGCAGCCCCGTTGAGACTAGGTCATTATGATAAATGCCTGTTGTAGTCTAGGTTTGCCATAATCGATTACCTGTTGAGACCCGAAGATACGTGATCAGAGTATCTGTTGATAGTCTAGGTGTGTGGGAGTCGATGTATCTGTGTAGACAGAGTAACTGGCTTAATTTTGTGGATGAGTGAGGATGGGAAGTGATGAAGGGATTAGGATGATGTTGATGATCAAGATAGGGAGGGTGAGGGGGGATTTGATGTTAGATAGAAGATATGGAGGACTTATGACTCATTCCTATGGAAGAAGAGGAAAATAGAGTATGCATTATTATGACTATGTATGCATGATATGTAGCTATTATGAATGTATGGATGGGTGGAATGCAATGAAATGCAATATATACAGATGAGATGAGATGACGATCCATAGTGCTCTATTTTCATCATTGAGCTTTAAAATGTTGGAAGAGAATACAAGCATCTTGACATAATGATTCAAGATAACCTGAGTATTCCTTTCATGGATTTTATATAGCAAGTTAATACAAGCAACTTGATATAATGGATCAAGTTGACCTGAGTATTGCTTGCGGAACAGACAAGGATTATCACCGTTCATGCATGACTTGGATCGTCCTCCTTGATCTTAGGCTGATCATATCCTGAGACAAGTTCATAACGTACTAAGAGATAAAAAACCTTTATCCAGTTTGGATGAGGTAGGAGGAACCAAAGGAAGAGCATTGCACCTGCAAACAAACAATATATACATAAAGAATAAAGAATAAGGATCCTTGGTAATGGTTCATGCTCATATGGTCGAGGTATACGCTGTAGTCAGCAAGCCGTAGTGATCTATGATTGCATTTGGCATAAGATCACGTAGCCTAGTGAACTTCCCACATAGACACCATTAGTACATGCCCCAGAACTTCATCGGAAATAATGCACAAACAAAACAAAACAATGCTGAAAAGATCCCGATACAGATAAACAAACGATTGTACTCACAAATCAACCAAGTATTTGACAGCCTAACAGAATTTTCTTGTCAAAGAAAACGTCATCTTGTCTTTGTTTTGGTAAGGAAGGATGCATCCTTGTTTTAAAGACAGTTTTGGATTGTTGATGTGGATTGTGTGGTTGATTGGTAAATGGTCATTGTGTGAGTAGTTTGTCGCAATGTTTATTTTGGTATCTGCATGGATGGGTATGTACAAGGTGTTGCCATGTTTTTGTGTGATCTTCGATGTTTTGTCAATGTTTTTGGATTTTGAATTGTTTTGAATGTTTTTTGGATTTTGTGAGTCATTTTTTTTTTTTTTTTAAATGTTTTTGGTATTTCGTTGAGACATTTTTGAATTTTTTTGGATTTTGTTGAGACATTTTTGAATGTTTTTGGATTTTGTTGAGATATTTTTGAATGTTTTTGGTATTTTGATGATTGCTTGAATGAAGAACTGAATGAATCATAAGACAATGTAGAATCCATTTCCATCAATAGTTTAAAGGCATTGCCCCCGGTTTTAGACATGACTTATGAAGAAGCGGGACGCAAGATGCATGAAGTATTTATCATAATTGCAGAGAAATAACAAGCCATGGTTTTTCGGATGGATGGATGTATGTATGAAGTAGATGTGATCGCAACAAGTTTGAAAGACAATGGAGCCATAGCCTTTACGAGTGGCGCCTGTTTGCCAGGTTTTCACCACCGTACTTACCCAAGGTGCCACCGGAGTGGTTGTTCACCGTTTGGATGCATGATTTTTCTTTACTTTTTTTTAATGTTTTTGTATTTTCTGGTATGTAGGGGAGCCTAATGCTCTGTACAGCTTAGGTATAAAACCGTTTGAGGTGCATGCTGTTGATTGGATCTGCAAGAAGTTCTCCTTCTGATGTAGCCAATTGATATGCCCCGGACCCGAATACAGCAGTGACAACATATGGGCCCAACCAGTTTGATTCAAACTTGCCTTGATGTTCTCTGTGTGGTTGGTTGCGAGGATTTTCTCGAAGAACAAGATCACCTACCTCAAATGTACGAGATCTAACTCGGTGATTGTAGCTTCTACTCATGCGCTGCTGATAGGCTTTGAGGTGATTGTATGCAGCTTGTCGTTTCTCATCAAGTAACTCTAAGTCCTGAAGACGGGATACTCTGTAGGCTTCATCATTGATGAGATTATGCAAGGAAACTCGTAATGATGGTATCTCAACCTCAATAGGTAAGATAGCTTCTGCACCATAGACCAATGAATAAGGAGTTGCACCTGTAGGGGTCCGAATGCTAGTTCGATATGCCCATAGCGCTGGATTCAATTGAACATGCCAATCACGGCCGGCATCATTGACTATCTTCTTTAGGATCCTCAATATGTTTTTATTGGATGCTTCGGCCTGACCATTGCCTTGTGGGTAATAGGGAGTGGAAAAGCGGTGTTGGATATGAAATTTCTCACAAAGCTCACGGACATCCTGATTTTTGAAAGGAAGACCGTTATCTGTGACAATGGACATGGGCACACCATACTGGCAGATGATGTAATTGAGGATGAATGAGGCGATCTGCTTGCCGGTGACTTGGGTAAGTGGAACAGCTTCGATCCACTTGGTGAAATATTCGGTGGCGGTAATAATGAATTTATGGCCGTTGGATGAAGATGGATGAATCTTACCCACAAGGTCAAGGCCCCATTGACAGAAAGGCCATGGTGTCGTGATTGGTTGCAGTTCCTGGGCCGGTGCATGTATCAGGTCGCCGTGAACTTGACATTTCTTGCATTTCCTGACAAAGTAGTAGGAATCCTTTTCCATAGATGGCCAATAGTATCCAGCTCGCATGAGTTTCTTCGCTAGTGACGGACCACTTGAGTGAGTCCCACAAATTCCTTCATGTACCTCTTCCAAAGCCTTTGTTATCTCACCTTGTTCCAGACATCGAAGGAGAGTACCATCAAGACCGCGTCGGTATAGGGTTTCGGCAATAATGGTATATCGAGCAGTTTGGCGAATGAAGATTTTACGTTGGTTATTTGATTGGTTGGGAGGAAGGGTGTGATCGCGGAGATAGGTGTAGAACTCACCGTACCATGGGGATTCAGAACCAACAAGGCAACATATCATTTCAGATTCGGGGATATCATAAGAGGGGATCCAAAGTTGTTCTACCAAGAACTCGTAGCGTGTTGAATTCTGTGGAAGATCTAGTAGAGATGCGATGGTAGCCATAGCGTCAGCAGCTCGATTCTGATCTCTTGGTATCTGCTCAAAAGTGATAGTAGTAAATGATGTCTTTAGAGTGTCCACCATTTGCTTATATGGCATGAGTTTATCATCCTTGGTCTGATATTCATCGGTTGCTTGTCGAATGACTAGTTGGGAATCGCCATATACTTGCAGTTCTTGTAATTTCCATTGTATGGCTAGCCTGAGTCCTGTGATCAAGGCCTTATACTCTGCTATGTTGTTGGTGCATGGAAATGTGAGCCTGTAAGACTTCGGGATGCTATCACCCTGAGGTGTGATAAACAGAATGCCTGCCCCCGAGCCGTGCCTAGTGTATGAACCATCAAAGTATAATTTCCATGACTGTGCTTCTGTAATCATGAATATCTCTTCATCTGGAAAATTGGAAATGAGAGGATGATCACCTATGAGAGGTGCATCAGCCAACTGATCTGCAATAACCTGACCTTTGATAGCTTTACGGTCCACATACTCGATGTCAAATTCACTTAGAATCATCACCCATTTGGCCAAGCGACCTGTCAATGCTGCTTTGCTGAGTAAATACTTGAGTGGATCAATCTTTGCAATGAGTTGTACCTTGTGTGTTAATAGATAGTGCCACAATTTAGTGGCTGCCAGGATTACTGCTAGGCAAGCTCGCTCAATAGGTGTGTAATTGAGTTCATAGCCAACCAGTGTACGAGAGATGTAGTATAAAGCACACTCTTTGCCTTCTGCATTATGTTGTGTCAGTAATACACCTAATGCTGTACTTGTCGCTGAGATATAAAGTAACAACGGTCTACTTGGATCTGGTGGCATCAACAATGGTGGATTCATGAGATAGTCTTTAAGTGCCTGAAATGCTTGCTGGCATCGGGCATCCCACTGAAAGCAGATGTTCTTGTGTAGCAGGTGTGTGAATGGGTGACACTTATCAGCCAATTGTGCAATGAATCTGCGGATGGATTGAAGTCGTCCTTGTAGTGTCCTTAGCTGACTAATATTCCTTGGAGGTGGCATGTCCATTATTGCCTTAACCTTTGCTGGATCGACCTCAATGCCTTTGCTTGAGACAATGTATCCTAGAAGCTTCCCGGAGGTCACTCCAAAGACACATTTCTTTGGGTTGAGTCGAACATGATATTGTTCCAGTCTATCAAAGATTTGATCTAAGATGTGGAGATGTCCTTCTCTAGTAAGTGATTTTGCTAGTAAGTCATCCACATAATCTTCCATCATAGTATGCATCATGTCATGGAAGATGGTGGTCATTGCTCTTTGATAGGTCGCTCCTGCATTCTTTAGACCAAAAGGCATTACATTCCAGCAATATGTGCCCCATGGACATGTGAAGGTTGTCTTATGTTGGTCCTCTGGTGCGATCTTTATTTGATTGTATCCTGAAAAGCCATCCATGAGTGAAAGCATGGCATGTCCTGCTATCAAATCTACTATGATGTCGATATTTGGTAGAGGGAAGTCATCCTTAGGACATGCCTTATTCAGATCTCTGAAGTCTGTACAAATGCGGATGCCCCCTTTTGGTTTGCCAACTGGTACAATGTTGGAGATCCATTCTGCATAATCAATTGGTCTAATGAAACCAACATCCAGGAGTTTCTTGAGTTCTGTTTTGACTAGCACGGCAATCTAAGGATGCATCTTACGAAGCTTCTACTTGATAGGTTTGGCTCCTTTTGCTACTGTGAGATGATGCATGACTAAATCAGGATCAAGCCCAGGCATGTCTGCATATGACCATGCAAAGTTGATCTGACGTTGTTGGAAGAACTCTATAAATTGAGGTTGTTCCTCTGGAGTGAGAAGAGATGCCAGATGTATGATATGAGGGTTTTCAAGAGTCCCCACATTGTATTCTTTAGTCTCCTCAATGAGAATCGTCGATCGTTCCTGTTGTGTACTAGCAGGGAGAATGTCAAACCCTTCATCCTCAAGTGCCTCAGAGAGGTTTTCACCGTTGGATACGCTCTTTCTTTTTACTTTTGTTGGATCAAACAGTGGCACAGTGTGGTTTTCACTGGAAGATCCATGTTTTAATGTTATATTTTTGCAGCTGAAGGGTTTGGCATCCGCCCCGAAGTATGCTGTGCTATTAAGTTCAATGGCGAATCCAGCTTTGTGATCCCCGCTTGGTAGATTATCCCTTAATTCCAAAAAGTCAATGATAGCCTCATCATTTTGGAAGAGGTCAAGACATGGGGGATTTGGTTGGTTCCATTCGATGAGTTCAGGGTGGATAATGGGCATTACTTCATCGATTAAGTTAAGTGCGGGAGATGTATCAGTGAGGGTTAAGACAGTGTGGTGAAGGTCATTGATGGTACTCTCCCTATCAGAATCCGGCGTAGGATGAGACGTAGGGTCTGTGGAAGATGTTTCCAGCTCAGGTACCCAAGTGGTCTTTATCTGTGCTTCTCCGTAAACAGGAATGTCTTTGTGTGGCGGAGGTGGTTACGTGTCTTCCTCATCTGAAGTGTTAAGCTGTACAGAATCAAATTCCCACTCATGTGAGTCGGTCTCTGAATCACTTTCCAGCATCTGATTGCTATACCATACTGGGATGTCACTGGAGTTGAACACGGCAGGTGTGATTGGTTTATGTATCTTTGTGGTGATCGGTGCTGCAAGAACCGTGATGGGGTTTAAAGGATTTGTTACTGGAAGTATTGGTAATGGTGACTCAGTGGCTTCTGCTGGAATTACTGGCGCCATAGATGTTGCAGCGGGTTCTGATACAATTGTTGCTGCTATTGGTGTTATTGATGGGATTACTGGTTCGTTTGGTGGGATGATTGGCATTGTAGATGGTTGTGGTGGGTTTGTGAGCCTCGATGGGGCAGTGGGGATATTGTTTGATGGTGCTTTGATTATGAAAGCTGTCCTCTTTGCAGTAGGTGGGCAAAATGGTTTGCTAGGTTTTCCTTTGAATCTGAGTTTAGGAAGGATCTCTTTTTCAAAACCTAGGCCTGTATTACCTTTGGGCTTGAATTCTGGTAGCAGCGGTTCGTGTCGTCCTTGTTTGCAGTATCCCAAAGCACTCTGACCATCATATCCCATTCTTTGCATAATGAGGAGGCCTTTGCCATATTGTTCCGTAGGAAGTGTAACTTGCGGTTTGTCAGTGGTGATGGGATCTTTATAGATCCAGTCCGCTAGGTCCTCATCTTGTGTCTCTTCCTCTTGACTCTTTCCAAGAATGAAAGGCGTTAAGGCACATGCAGGCGTGATTAGTGGTTGTTGGAGCAACTGCTGTGGTTTACCATGTGTTCTAGGAGAAGTGGGCATTTGTCCCACACAAAAGAGCTGACTCAAGTTGTATTCTCCAGGACCTTCCTCTGCGATTTTCATCTTAAGCTTTTCTTGCTTGGGTATAGGGGTGTTTGAACTAGCAAGAGAGGCGGGATTTACATATGATGTGGAGGAAATGGCTTCCCTATTATTAGGAACAGTAATTTCTAGTTGATGGCTGATATTATGGCAAAATGCAAAGGGATTTGCATCGCCCAGGATTGTGATCTCTGCACCATTATGTGGGAACTTGATACATTGATGGTAGGTAGATGGAACGGCTTGCATGGCATGTATCCAAGGTCTCCCTAATAATAGATTATATGGCAGAGGAAGGTCCAGAACCTGACAAATGATATGCTTTACCACAGGGCCTACTCGGATTGGTAGTACCACAGCTCCTTTGGATGAACGCTCTGCATCATCATAGGCCTTGATGGTGATCTTCTTGCGAGGATCCACTGATTCTATTGCATATCCCAATGTTGTGACCAACTGTAGTGTACAGATGTTTAGGCCTGCTCCATTATCTATCAAGACTCGCTTGATCCTGTGTTGGTTGACAAAGCCTTCAATGTGTAGTGAAGCGTTATGAGGTTGTTGGAAGGAAGAGTTGTCACTTTCGGAAAAAGTGAGACAAGGTGATGACTTTAGATTTCCAACCATGGCTTGAAACTGGTCCGTATTCAGGTTTGCAGGGACTGACGCCTCTTGGAGTGCTTGATCCAAGATAGTTTTATGAGATGGCGATAGGCGCAATAGTTCTAAAATGGATATGAGCGCAGGCGTTTTATCTAATTGTTCCACAAGATTATATTGCTTTGGAACGGAGGTGGTGCCCTGTGGAGCTGCCTTGATGGTGACCTTGCCACGACGTGTAACAACATTGCAATTTGAGGTGGGATTTTTGAAGGTGATAGTTGCAATTTGTTCACTGGCATCATATAGGTGATTGACAGTGTAATTATACGCAGCTTGCGTATAATCAGTGGTATCAGTGCCTCGCCGGGAAGTGGAAGGACCCCTTTGATCTTGTGATGGAAGTGGATCCTTGAACATCAGATGATCATTATTGGTTGTTTTTGGGTCATGTCCTTCAATCTCAATTTCTCCTCGATCAATGAGATCCTGAATGAGATCTTTCAATCGGTGACAATTACTTGTCTTGTGTCCTCTTCCTTGATGGAACTCACAGTATTCAGTATCTCTCCACCATGCCGGTTTGACCTAAGGTTCATAGTTGGATAGCTTAGGTAGAGTGACCAAATTTTGAGAGAGGAGTTGTCGCAACACTGTTTCAATGGGTTCCCCTAAGGGAGTGTATGTGCGTTTTTGTTTTTGCTGACGAGGTCTTGGTTCATCATGAGATGTGATGCGACCTTGATTAGGAGGAACATTTGTGTTATTCTGAGGTGGAGGATTTTGTCCTACAAACTGAACCACAGGTTGTGCATTTTGGATAGTCCGAGCATCCACAACTCCATCGTTGACGATATTCTTATTCTTGTTCCAGAAGTTCGGTTTATCACTATTGAAGCGCGGGCGAGGACCATCTTTGGGTTCATTAAATATTTTGATGAGTCCTTTTTTGATGAGTGCCCTTTCACATTTTATACCTTTGGTGATCATATCGTTAAAAGAATCTGTATCTTTGACATCTAGGTGAAATTCCATTTCTTCGTTTAAGTTGGAAATGAAAATTTCCACTAGTTCTCGTTCAGGTAACTGAAGAGAACGTCTGCTAGACATTTGGCGCCATCGTTGCAGGAATACTGAGAATAATTCACCTGGTTTTTGTTTGGTGTTGCATAGATCAGCCATGGTGATGTCGCGTTCAATATTATAAGAGTAATGAGATAGGAACTTCTGGATGAGTTCCTCAAATGTTCTTATGCCACCTGGTAGTCGGGAAAACCATGATGTGGTTGTTCCTCCCAAGCTTTGGGGAAAAAGGCACATTAAGTATGTGTCTTCATATGCGACTTCGAGGCAAGCGGAATGAAATTCTCGGACATGATCGTGGGGATCTCCCTTTCCTCTATATTTTTAGAAATTTTGGTGTTTCGAACCCGCGTGGAAAGGGTGGCATATAAAGATTCCTATCAAACGGATAGGGACAGATGTCGTTAAGTGAGAATTGATTGGTCTTAACACCACTATGAAGTTGTTGGGCGAGATTCTCGACTTGTTGCCGCAACATCTCCATTTCATTAGGAGGAGGAGGTGGTGGGTTACCTCGAGGAATGTTATATCTGATGTGATTTCTACCTCTTTCTTCCTCATGGCGACTTTGTCTTTCTGATGCTTGTCTTAATTGGGCAAGATCAAAGTCAGAGGGGAGTTTGGCTCCTTCTTGAGCGAGTTTTAAAAAGTGAGCATCTGCGTTGCTCCTGAGTATTTCGTCAAACAATCTGTTAAAATGAGGGTTATGCTGAACCCTTTTGATGGTTGAAGGAGTGGGAGTACTTGGGTGTTCATCATTTATATTTCCTCCAAGTGCTTCTTGAAATTCATTGAGATTTTCGTCTTCTTCTTCCTCAATTTCTATTTCTCGTTGCCTTGATCGTGATCGGGTTTGAGCCATTTTGTTTGCAAGTTTGTTTTGAAGTTGATTGATGATGATGATAAGTTGGTGATGAAATGAAAGATTGATGGTTGGTGATTTGTGTTGTATGGGGATCTCTAGCACTTTAAGGTAGATGTAACCAAAATTCTTTCTTTGAATTGCTTGTTTGTTTTGATAAGATTTGATGTGATAAGGTGCAGAGAAATCTGAGATGTGTTACAGATTGGACTACCTAGTAATGAGAGGATTCACTCATGAACTAGTTTTAACCTGCGTAGATGTCTCTCTTAGGATGAGCTTATCCTAGATGTAGAAACAATCTAAAAAGTGATGTGATGTGTTTGATTTCAAGCAATATCTAAAAAAGAATCTTGGGACAAGAACCTCTTAATGTTTTGAGAGTTTTGGGATGTATTGATGATGAAGTGATGATGTATGAGTGAGATGATGGATGAAAATGTTTTTCAACTTCAATACAAACTTTGTGTCACAAATGGGACAAACTCTTCTTCTTCCCTTTTAGGCGTTGGTGGCACTTCTCGAGCTGTGTTGTAGGTGATACAGATGTTTGGGAAGAAGTTGGGATTAATCTTTCCTCCTTGATTTTTGTGATAACTCAGAGCTCTATATTGCATAAAAGCTCTGCTGTTCAATGATTCTGAATCAAACTCGTTTGTTTTACCTTGAAGGTATAGACACATGCGATGTAGAAAGACTCTATGTGAGACAAAGATTTATCTATTGAGATAGAAGAATTTCCTCCTTTTGATCAAAGCCTTTGAGCTTAGTGGTCTCCTTTTCAAGGTGATATTCTGATGACACTTCTTCTTTCGCAAGATGTGAAGAATGGTCATAAAATTTGTCTCTTTGTTGTTTTGCACTTTGTTTTTGGTATTTTTGGTTGTTTTTGAGAGATGTTGGATGAATACTTTGTTTTTGCGATTGATTTTCTTATTTTTCTTTGACAAGAAAACAAAGCAAGCACACAAACACAAAATTGTAGCCTCAAAGGCACAAATGAGTATGGGTCTAGATTAACCCAATCCTTGGACTTGTTTCTGACCCTTCTTTTAGATGTATTTTAAGATGTATTTCCAAAGCCTGAAGTCGGCTCAATTTGCACTAGGTCTGTAAAACGAACACACTTCAAACACTTTTTATCCCTAAGGTCAAATGGCCAGTTGTGATAAATTTAGCCCACATCTTGATATTTCTTCAACTTTGGTACTACATACCTTATGAATCCCGCCTTGGCAGGTAAGGATGTGATATACTAAGTCTTGCATGAGCATAACAAATAGATGATCCCTATGATGGGGGAGTCACCACTTTTATCAAGCCACAAGTGACTTTTCAAAAAGCTATGTTTCTACTCAAGGAAATATGTATGGTGAGTATCTTGGGAGCAAAACCATCTATGCTCTTGCACTAAATTATATCTCAAATATCCTCAATCAATAGAACAGGTGGGCTACTACTTTAAAGGTGTTTAGTCATGTTCGATGTTTTTGGACATAAGTTCATTCTGCAGTGACTCACTTAAGAGCCTTGTAATTGGTGGTGGGGCCCATTTGTCCTTTCGGCCAGTTACACTGTAGGAACAGCTATACCCAAGGCTACAGCTTTCGCTCACACCTGATTTCTATAGCGGCTCGAAGGATTTACCGCTCAAGGTCGTTCCCAAGAGTGATGTGTCTCTTGGCAGGCCTCTCTTAAAAAGATAAAATTTTGAGTGTTACTAACACTTTTCTCTTGCACCTAGGACCACGAAAGCCAAGGGAGAGGATAGTGTGTGTTAGAAGTAGGACCACTCAACCAACTCTTTGCACAAGTGTGCCAAGCACGAAAAACACTTGTTCTTTTTAATCTATCATTGCAATGTGATCTAACTATTTGGAGATGTTGCTCCAACAATCATGGTGTTTTTTTTAATTTTCAAAGGCAATTGTTTGAGTAAACTAGAATTTGAAAATCCTAGTCAACTTAAGGAAAAACACGTTTGCATGAAGTAAAATTGCTTTGAAAATGAGACAAGTTGATTGTGAATTTTATTTGCACCAAAAATGGAAGTGTGGATTGTGAGTTTTATCTTGATGCAAGAAATAAAATTTGCCTTGTTGATTTTAAGCACCAAAAGAATTTGTTCCTAACTTTGCAAAAAAAATAAAGTTGTTTTTGTATAAGTTTGTGGTTCTTTTTACCTTTGAACAATGAAATTCTTTTTAAGAGCCCCAAACAAATGTGTGATTCTTTTTTTAAAAGCCCAAATTTGAAATGTGAAGTTAATTTTAAACCAAAATAAAAAGTGAATTCATTTTTAAAACCAACTTCAAAAACAAGTTAGTAAAAAATATAAATCTACTCTTTAATCTAATTTAAATCTGCACAAAAGAGAAAAATAGTTAGTAAAATCCGCCTATTTGGTGGGCTTCTACAAGCCTAAATTTTTATTTTTTTTTGGTTTTTTATTTTTTTTGGTTACAAGGTGATTTGTACAACGTTTTGTTACAATAGCGCTAGTCTGCGTTTGAACAGAGGCACTATTTAACACAAACGTATTAAAAGAAAGGGAAAGACAGAGAAGGGAAAAGCACTGAAACAGGGGGAATAGCACCAAAATAATGCCAAACGCACCAAAATAGTGTCAAAATCGCAACCTGTGTGACATTTTCAACATTCAAACATGTTATTGGTTAAAAAAAAAAAATTGATCTTTTTGGTGTTTGGATTCACGTCGGGTTCACCAAATGATGTCATGGAAATGGGGACAAGGCAACAACAAAGTTCAATGTTAATAAGTTAGTTTCAACCATAAAAACAAAACAAAGAACTAAAAACCATTCCAAACATATCAAGAGAGATTTCAAAAAGCATGAAAGAAGTTTAACAAAATAAAAGAAAGGAGAAGAGCCTCCCTAAGATGCTTCCATGATGCCTTTTGATGCTTCTCCCTTGTTTCTCTCCTCTCCAAGTCCCAAATGAGTGTAGCTCTCAGCTTTTAGCACTAGCCATGGATGCCATATGGAGATTCAAGATGGTTGAATATGATAAGAAAATACTATGCAAGAGTAGATAGTGATGCTATGAAAAAGCTCTATGCTAATGCCAGTATAACAACAATACTCTAAAATGCTTCTTTGCTTGAGGAGAAGGGTTCTATTTATAGAAGAAATGGGGAAATGAAGGGTTAAGATTGAATGGTTTAATCAAGGGCCAAGTTTGAAAGTTGGGGATCCATGTGCACAATTGGCACCAATAAAATGGTGACAAGTGTCAACATAGGATTGGGTTGAGAGAAGAGGTTGGAGGCATTAAATGCCTGAGGAGACCTCATGGTTATCTAGAAGGTAAGGGTCAAGCCTAAATTAGGATTACCCACTGGATTAGGAGTTAATGCAAGGATAAACCTTTGTGCAAATGATTAAGAGATAATCATGGTCAAAGCATTAAAGGCTTGATGAGACCCTTGGGTTGAGTAGAGGTTGAGTCAAAACAATGTTTTAACCATGTAGGAGGGTTTGGGTTAACCATTAATGGTTTTTGAAGACTTTGGGGATTAAGTGGTTGAAGGTTGAAAGCCTTCAATGGTTATCAAAGACTTTGAGTCATTTAGTGGTTGAAGGTTGGAAGCTTTCAAAGGTTATCCAAGACTTTGAGACATTTAGTGGTTGAAGGTTGAAAGCCTTTAATGGTTATCAAAGACTTTTAGGCTTTAAGAAGTGACTCCATTTTGCTTAGGAATGTGACAATAATTAGGGGATGGATTAGGCTAATTAGGAAGGGGTTAGAAGAAACTAGAAGGGGATTAGATTTTGCAAGTGGATTTGGTGGGTGAGGGAAAATAGGATTTTATTAAAATAAAAATTCATTTATTTCAATAAATGTGTGCAAGTTGTATTTGGATAAATATTCAAATAAATATTAATTTATTTAAATGAGAAAAAGGAAGATAAAGCATTAAAATGCTTGAAGACTTTGAGAGAAACCATTAAAGGCTTGAAGACTTTAAGGAAAACCATTAAAGTCTTAAGAAGACTATAGAAGGAAGCCATCAAGTTTGAAGACTTTAAAGCCATCAAGTTTGAATACTTTAAGGGAAACCATTAAAGGTTTCAAGTGGGTGAGGATAAATAGGATTTTAAATAAATAATTTATTTAAAATAGTTGTGCAACTTGCTTTTGTAGGAAAATACAAGTGGGTGGAGGATAAAGGTGATTTAAATAAATTATTTATTTAAAATAGTTGTGCAACTTGCTTTTGTAGGAAAATACAAGTGGGTAGAGGATAAAGGTGATTTAAATAAATGATTTATTTATTTAAATGTGAGAGGTGGGATTTTGGGGGATTTAAATAAATATTAATTTATTTAAATGTGAGAGGTGGGATTTTGGGGGATTTAAATAAATATTAATTTATTTAAATGTGAGAGAAGATTTAATTAAACAAATATGATTTATTTATTTAATTAATGGTATGAATTTGGTTAAGTGAATTAAATCAAATAAATTGAATAATTTATTTAATTAATAGGAGAAGAGGGTTAAGATGAATTAATTAAATATTAATTTAATTAATTATTAATTGATGGTTAAATAATCAAATAAATACTAAGTATTCATTTAATTAAGTGGACAGATTTATGTGACTACAATAAGGTTTCGGGATCTTGATCTTGATTTGTTTTAAGACACATTTCTTCATGCTCTAAATTATCCTCTTGACATGGGGTTGGACTTTGGATATGCATGGGGATTTTGGCAAGGGATCAATGCTTTGGCACGAAGGGGATGGACTTTGAATGGGACTCTCTAAAAGAGAAGCATTTGATGGCATTAAATCTTGCATTTCCAAATAATACAAGGGATTTGTATAAAGGATTTGATTAGCATATATTTTTGTGGCAAACAACCCTTGGGGGATGCATTATTTGATGCATCATTTGGAGGCAATGGTGTAAATTGCTCTTGTGAAACTTCAAAATATGATGGAATGGGAGGAGAAGTGGAGGCCACTTGAGGGTCAAATTCTTGATGGATGGATGAGCCATTGCTAGACATTGGTGTATGATTTTGATCATCCTCAGGAAAATCACTTAGCACTCTCTTTAAGATTTGTCTAATAAGGCCACCTTTCTTTGGAGACGCATTTGAATCCTTGCGAGGTTTTGACATGATTGGATTTATATTTTGAACTTGCTTGGAAAGAATTTGGTCTTGGTTTGATGTCATGTTTTGATATTGGACTTGGTTCCATTGTTCTGACATGTTTGAAACTTGGGTTGGTGTGTGCTGCAACCTTTGTTTTTGAATGTTTGGTTGTGGTTGTTGACATTGACATGTTGATTTAACTTGTTGATATTCCACCATTGGTTGTGTTGGTTGTATATGTTGGACCATTGGTTGTGTTGGTTGTATATGTTGGACCATTGGTTGTCTCTGTTGGAAATGTTCGAACTGTTGAACAATTGGTTGTGATGGTTGAAAATGTGATTGATAGTAAACATCTTCTTGTTCTTGTTGTGGAGGCACATAATGGTGTTGTCTCTTTTCTTGAAATTGTTTCATCATCTCTATTTGTGAGAGGAGAGATGGTATGTTTGATCGTTCGATAAGAAATCTTACATCAATTGGCTCAAAGTTTGGGTTTGGACCTTGAAATTTTTGAAATATTTTGGACATTTGGGATCTAATCTTCTCACTGTTTTTCACCTTTTGTTCAATGATCTTTGTTTCTCGAGCTAGTTTCTCCTCTAGTTTTTGTATTTGGAGACTTGTTTCATCATAAAAAGTTTGACCGATATTGCCTTGTTGTTGGGTTGGATATAACTGTGATTGCCTTGGATTAAAATTTGATTGCATTGTCGGTTGATATGTCAAAGTTTGTTGCATCATTGGAGCTTGGAACCTTGTTTCAATAGACATGTCACTATGCAATGTTTTTGGGATTTTTGATTTTTAGGAATGATGTATGCAACTAATGCAACCTAGTTGATTAACAATGCAACTAAATGTATTTGTACCTTTTGAATTTTTGGAGACAAACTTTTGAAATGCAAAGCTAAAGACACAACCTTGGGAAATTGAAATGAAGCCAAGACCTTATTGACAAAAGGACAAATGACAAAATGACAATAGGACAATGACAATGTCTCACCTATACGTTTGGATACTAAGATAGGTTTGACAAAATGATGTTGATGACAAAAGGACAAATGTTGGACAAGGTCAAGACTCCCTAACAACAACTTAGGGTTTAATCTAAAGTTTTAATTTTTCAAGTTTGGAAAACCTAATTTGAGACTAAATACAAGAGGACAAGGATAATGACAATGACCTAAGGATATGATATGGATATGATAGGGTCTCAAGATATGATATGACATGACAAAATGATATCAACCAAGGATATGAATAGAAATGTTTGACAATGTCAACCTAAGAAAAGACCTAGGGTTTGGACTATGCAATGACAAAGCTAATGTGATAGGGATATGTGAAGACCAATGACTTTGGAAATGCAAAATAAAACCTAAGCCAAGACCTAATTTTGGTATGACAATGATAATGCAATGGAGACTTAGGAAAATGATTCCAAATCTAAGTGCAAAGGAATTATGACAATGCAATGGATTAAATATGAAAGGCAATGTGAATGTCCTAAGACCTAAGTTTGGACTATGCAAAGTCTAATCCTAAGTGACATGTATTTTGAGATAGAGATTTCCAATGTTTTGACAAGCCATGTTGATAAAAATTTTGCAAATTGTTGGATGAATATTTTGAAGTTCTTTGGACCAAGATTGAATTGAGACTAAAAATAATCAACAAACAAGATTGAGTGCACAACAGAGTAGCCATTCAGGAAAGGATGAAAACAGAAGAAAGCAAATTGGAAGATATTATGAGAGTAAATAATAAAATATTTAATTATCTTCTTATAAATACCAAATTAGTAAGTTGAAAATATTTCATCACAAAAAACAGATTTTTGGAGATACATGCCTCATTTTTTAAATTGAAAATTAAAATTAAAGAGATATTGCCAAAAAGATTGATTTTTGAAAATCAAGGAAAGATATTAGTTTCCAAATTTGAAAATTAGGAGGATTTACGAGAAGATTTAATAATTAAAAATTATTAAATATCTCCACATAAGAGAATAAAATGGAAGAATAAAAGATTAAGAAAAGCAGGAAATAAAGATGAATTAATAAATAAAATTTATTAATTATCTTTATTTTGGAGGAAGATAAATATGATAAATTAATGAAAATGATTTATTAATTTATTGCTCATATTTATGAATTAGTTAATTAAATAAAATGAATTTATTTAATTAATGGACAAGGCGGATAAATAAATAATTATTTATTTATTTAGGACTTAGAAGAATTGTTAGTAAAAAGGGGTTTAATTAAAGACTATGCACATGATATGTTAAAAATAGGAGACACATGTGTTGACCATTTTTTAGTGTCCACATCATGAAATCAAGAAAATAAAGTAGAGATACATACCTTCGCCCTCTCTCGATCCACAAGCGAATTAGGTGCATTCAACAAATCCATGTAGCTCAATGACCGTTGTACATGTAAAATAGACAAAAAACACTAATCAATCTACAAATCCCAACTAAGACAATTTCAACATTTTCAAACAATTGTACAAGTAAAAATGTGTTCAATTACCTTCTTCCCACGTTTTGGCGTCTTCGAGGAATTCTTTTGCTTAGAACGTGGTCTAGACGTGGAGGGGGTACCCTAAAAAATAAAATTAACATGAGATATTAGTACAGATAATATATTAAACATAATTTTAAAAATCTAAAATGAAATGACTTGCATATTCCATCAAAACAATACATAAAAGGGGTGTACAAAATATGATACCGTATAGCCTTGTAGGCCAAAATCGATCGCTGAGAGCATGATGTCATCAATCTAGGACATTTGGTCCTCTGTCAATACCTACAAACCAAAAATTGGACCAAGCATTAAAGATAGTTAGTATATCTTGTAATTTTTTTGAATTCAAAGTGTATTATTCTATTTTAACATGTTACAAAATTTATAGCTTAGGCGTCGAAGTTGCGGCTGTAGTAACTGTAGGAGGAGTATGGGATACCATTGCTGCATCCTGAAATGCATATTATTTGTATCAATTTAAATTTATGTATAAATAAAAATTATTATGTAATTACAAATTTAAAGTGACTGATAAATAAAATGCTATGAATTCAAATCAACACACCTATGTCTGCGGCTGATGGCAAAACAACATGTCCATCAACTCCTCTGTCAGCACCACATCCTCACTCGTGCGGGTCTGACATCTGCTCCCGCAAATCATGCACGAATGAGTTGTGGATCCATCTGCAGCGGCCACGTCATCTATCCCTGAGCATATCCCTGAGCAAATGACACACACACACATGTTGAATGGGCTCTCTGTCGCCACCTGGAGCAACTAATGGCTCATCATCCAGTACAAGAGGGTGTGCTAACTATGTCCCATGCTGGATAATGGAACCAGTCAATGATGTGACCACCTGAAGAGTTTGTAGCTCCATCAACTCTTTCAGCTCTACTAGGACAACCTAATGTGCCTTAGGTTTGGGTGCTAGGGGGCGACAACTTTTTGGGGCTAATCACCTACGAGCTCTTGGTCTATCTTGGGCAGAGCCGCCACCTCTACCATGGAACTCTCTCGTGTCAAAATAGCTTGACCACACATTGAGGACAAACTCACAGTATACTTTTCTCAAAAAATCAATGACACCTCATAATTATTACAAGGTGGATCATCAAAGACCATCCACTACCTCTGCCAAAAGCGTTTCTTCATCTACACATTGGTACACCAATGTATGGGAAACCTCTTTGCATTAAGAGGTAACAACTAACCAGTTTTAGGATCAACAAAAAGGACACATATTTCTTGTTTACTAATATTTTTGTTTTTCACTCCCTCGTATGATAACCCACCAGCATAGTATTGACAACACATATCCCTTAAGTTTCCCTATTTGGTAATTTGTGTGGAAATGGTTGTGGCACCATTAGCTAATGTTTCTAGACTAGTGGCGAGGGATTTATGATGCTCAAGCTCAAATATTTTCAATTTATTAATTAGTCTATTTATTTTAGACATGTTTTTCCCTAACTGATTAATCAATTGCTCCTGTGTTTCAGGTGTACGGTCAAAAGGAGGAATTGGAGGTGTATCTTGTGGGTTTTGTTCGGGGTTTTTAGGAGGTGCATTTTGTTGTTGTGGTTGTGAATTATCAGAATCTAGTTTTTGAAACAAAAAATAAAAAAACCTAATCAAAATAAATGAAATTAAATTCAAACGTAAAACAAATTGAATAAACAAGAAAGAAAGACAAAAATTAAGAAAAACTAACCTTGATCCATAGCGTTTGGTAGAGAAATGTGGCAGCCCGTTTGCGGTTTCATGGAGAAAAAAGAGGAAAAAATGTCATGGTCATGGGGAAAATAAGACAGTTTTTTTTTTAAATTGACAGGTACCGCATACGTGGTTTTTTAGTACTTATAAGCGCGTACGCACTCACTTTCCTAAAAAACATCGCGTACATGCTCACTTTCCTAAAAAACACCGCATACGTGCTCACTTTCCTAAAAACACCACGTACACGATATCTTTCTTTAAGCTCGGGAACAACATACCTACGCGCGTATGTAGTGATTTCAAATTTTAATACTGCGTACACGCTGCTTGTTGTTTCGTGTTTTTTTTAAGGTGGTGTCCACTTTTCTAACCACCATATTTGTGCACATACCCCCATATATATATATATATATATATATATATATATATATATATATATATATATATATATATATATATATATATATATATATATATACTTCTTGAGGGAGAAAGTCAGATTGATACTACTAAGGATCAGATTGCAGGCATTTTTAGTAAGACACTTCCAAAGGATACTTTTGAGTATCTCTGGTAGAAGTTAGGGTTTATTCCCTCTCCTTCTAACTATGATGCAAATAGTGGTGCTAGGGGGAGAATTTCAAGATATATCCTTTGTCCTAGATTGATGTTGTATACTACTCTTAGGGGGAGTGGTCGATTGTTTTGTTGTTGTTGTACAAGAAGAATGTTTTTTTTTTATTGTTACAAAGAAAGAGATTTGTTGATAAATAGAGGGAGAGAACTATTTTGGTGTTGAAAAAATGATTGTTTTGTGCACCCTTTGTCCTTGATGTCAAAGGGGGGGAAATGTTGTTGACAAGGAAAGTTTATGTAGATGTGTTGTCATCAATGATAAAGGAAAAGAGTGTTGGCAATATGTATTGCTATTGATGTCAACCAGATGTATGACAATATGTGGTGTCCCTAACAATATTTGGGCAATTGATTGTGTGGTTATTGATGTTACTATTGTCGATATTGTTGACTACTAATGACCGATGATTATAGTTGCTCTAAGTTGTGGATGTTCACCTTCTTTGACCAATGATGTCTACATGTATGAGACATCGTATTGTTGCTGATGAAACTATTGTATTGTTCTCATTGGTCTTGACACTTTTTGTCTAGCTAATGATGCATTCGAAAGGTTTTGCAATATGATGAGATATGATATGCAAGTTAGAGTATTTGATGTCTAGTTGGAAGTATGGTGTGCCTTCCTCCACAATTATGAATTTGGTCTTGTAGATTTGGACTTAATGGTCGTGTTCTATGGACATTGCACTACTATCTTTTTCTAATTGTTGTTGTTCTAGTTGAAGTGAATTGTGATGTTTGCTGACTATTTGGCTATTTGTCTGTAGCGTCCTAAAATTGTGACACTTGCAATTTCGACTGCATTTCGGTCTTCACGATGGCGACGCAACACGCAACCTGAATGGAGACCCCGAAACCTGTCTATGACACTAAAAACTACATTTTTCAAGCACCCTGGCCTAAACCTCCTTTGCACCCTGCTGTCCCAGGAGGTGGGACCAGAGCGCCCAGCGCCCTGGTCCCTGGCCCTATTTTGGGCCCGGTCTCCTATGGGACTTCGGGTCTTTTTGTTTGCAAATTGGAAAATTATCTTTCCTGGTCGGCCTAAGGTCGGGAAAATCAGTCTATCAGCCCTAATTGACAAGTATATAAACTACTTTTCCTCTCTCATTTTGGTAAGACGGAAAAGGCGTGGAAACGATATTCAAACATTCAAGCATTCAAGCATTCAAACATTCCTTCAATCAATTGATCATTCTAAGTCTCCATTCAAGGCTAAGTGTTGCATTCAAGACAAGGATTCAACCATTGAAGAGGAGATCACTTACTACATGCTACATACTACATACAACATACAACAAACAACAACATCTATACCTTCGCACATAAGGATACAAACATCCTTACAACAAGGTATTAGTACTTGTTTTACATTACAATCATTTACATTTACAGCATTTCTCATTTCTTGGTTAATTCCAAAACCGGGGTTTGACCTAAAGGCAAACCCCTAATCCCTAACCCCCCAATCGTCTTCGCTTTTCTGTGTGTAGGTTGCAGGTACGCGGCTGAAATTGAAGATCTGGAATCCTTGTGCAGAGACGAACAGATCCCCCTTCGTTTCGTGGATTTTTCGGAGGACCGTGTGCACGCCGGGCGCCATCGTCCCGTCAACTTTTGCTCAAATTTGCAGGACAGCGCCGTATCGACATTTTACTGCTAATTCCAGGTCTGCAGCTTCATCCTATATCCCTATGTCAGTTTATAAGCGAATCTTTCTCACTTTTCATGCATTCCTAGCTTAATCATTCTATCCACATTCTTTACAAAAGAGGGTAGCCTTGCTGTCTTAACCCTTGAAACTCATTTAGAATCCAATCTTGCATTGTGTGGGATTGGATCTTGTGGGTTTCAACCCCTCTTTTGAATGTAAAGTCTCCCCTAAGTGAAAACCATCAACCCTAGCAACCTCCCTTCTCTCTCCTTGGAGTTGGAAGAGGGGAGAGCAACTAGGGTTCGATCGATTTTCCGCTTTACATTGTCAAAAGTAGTTTGGCTGGTTTGGGAAATGCCTTGCATTCTTTTGCATTAATGTTTTAGGTGTTGTGACTTGGATGACATATTTATAATTCTTGTGTTTTGTTTTAGTTCTAGTTTCTAGTGTTGAAGTGTATTGTAAGTGTTGGATATCATTGGCATATGATGAACCGGTATGTTGATATGACGATAATGTATGTTGTCATTGATGTCAATAAGTTTTAGTGAACCGGTGTCGAGGTTTCACTAAGTGTGATTACTGGTTGGTAGTCTCAGCTCTATGGTTATCGGTTTGGCGATCCAGCTTGTGTGATGAACTGATGATACTCTGTGATCGAGGTGCCACGTCAGCTTTGTGCGCATGAAGGATTGGGGCATAAGAAGATCGTCCACGTTTGAAGTCTACCTTGGGAATGATCATTCTTCTTAGTGCCATAAGAAGAAAGTGTGATGGGTTATTGATTCCCATGAGCGGTGATGAATGAACGATGCAGATTGTCTTGTGATCTGTTTGAAATTGTAATGCTCTATGCAATATGTTTGGACAGTCAGGATGGAACCGTTTGTGTTGTAAACCTAAGATGCTTAGGGTTTAGGGTTTATGCTACCGACCTATCTGTTACCTATAAGGTCGATGATGTTTGTATTGAAAAGTTGTTAGCAAATGTTGTGTGTGTGTATCCGAGTGAAGAGATACTTGATACTTGCCAGACTAGTAAGAGGGAAACCGCAGAGTGTGATTGCAAAGTAGAGGATATGAAAAGGATCTACCTTGGCATATAGTGCTATTATCAAATCAAAGTTTTTACCTGTTGTCTTCTAATCCTTTCAACAGATGGAAAATCCCTTGACCGGGTAGCTTTAACAGGCTTATTGTAAAACCTGTAACTAGGTGACTCAAGATCATTGATTTCTTTAAATCCTCTAGCGAGGTAACCTTTAACAAGGTATATAGCCATCCCTTAACTGGGTGATCTCTAACAGGATCGGTTCCTAACATAACCTTATTGTAAATTCTTTAACCAGACTAGGCTCCTAATAGGGTGAGCTTCAAAAGAGTTCAAAACAAGCTTGTGGGTATTCATCCCCATCGTGGTTTTTCCCATTTGGGTTTCCACTTGAAAAATCTGTGTGTTATGTGTTATGCATTTTTCATGTGATGCTTATGAATTATTTGGTTGAAAGATTATGCATGCAGAGTCAATATGTTATGGTAATACTAGCATATCACATGTATATGTTTATGGGAGAAGTTGATGTCATGTATTGATTGTATTTGAAGTATTCAGACTTATTAGTTTATAGTGTCTGGTGTCTTACTATATTTGACCAATATTGTCATGGTTAAAGTTTCAGTAATGATGACAACCAGTTGGTATTGCTTTAGCTAAATAAGTTGCGAAGAAAGTTTTATCTATACTGATTCACAACCCTCCCCCCTCTTAGTAGCGGTTGGAGTATCCGATGTTCATCATTATTCATTAGTAAGGAGGTGTATTGATGTTCTATTTAGGATTGTGTTTCCTAGCACTTTGATGATGAGGTGTTTTGTATCTATTTGTATTGCGCCAACATGTATTGATGTGACAATGAGAAAGAAGTGTGTGAAAGTATTGTTGGATGTTCTATTAATGTCCTTATGTGCTCCACATGGTGTTGGATGTTTAGTTCGGTGTTACATTGTCTAATGTTGTGTTTCTAAGTAATTGTGGTTATTTTTTAATAGAAGTTTTTTTTCCAGCTTGTGCCTTAAGCCTTAAAAACATCTATTGACATTGGAGAGTTTTTTGAGTTCTGTTTGGGTCCTACCTATGACATGTGGGGATCCACATTGAATTATTTCATTTAGATGATGCATTTTAGGTGAACTGGTTGTTTACTACATTGCTTACCTTCACGTTACTTTGTTATCAACCTTGGATGATGTGCGCCAACATGTATATGGTTTGGAGCTATTTAGAGAAGTATAATATGATATATATAGGTCCTCTCTATCTTCTGGATTAGAGTGCACTCACCACACTTGTGTTTGGTGGCCAACTTGATTGGCCCTATGTTTTTCCCCTATTTTGGCTGACCTAGTTGATGTATGTAATGAAGAAGATGGTATATATAGATCAAATCAGTGCGGCAGTGTGTTCAAAGGTGTATTGAGTTTGGCGAAGATGATGAAGTAATGCATGAAGTGTTTCATGTGCAAGTGCTTTCGTGATGATATCATTTGCAAAGTGTTGCAATGTGAAAACGATGAATGTGGTAGTGATTGTTGTTGGAGTTTGTTGATTGTAACAGAGATTCAAGTATAGCTTCACATTTGGAGAAAGACTTTGTTTTGTTGATTCAAATATTTTTTGTTTATGTATTTTTACTTGAAGTAGTGAGCTTTAGCCCACAAGTCCTTTGTATCTTTCCCTATAGTGGTGAGCTTTAGCCTGCAAGTCCACATTTCTTACCTACATGTTACCCTGTTGTCAACCTTAAATGATATGCGCCAACATGTATATGGTTTAGAGTTGCTTAGAAATGTGTAATATGATGTGTTTAGGTTCTCTCTATCTCCTAGATTGGACCACATTCACCACGTGTATTTGGTGGCCAACTTGATTGGACCTATGCTTGTCCCTTGTTTTTGTTGTAATGAAGAAGATGGTGTATATGGAAGATCAAATCAGTGTAATGGTGTGTTTTTGAAGGTGTATTGAGTGTGGCAAAGATGATAAAAGTAATGTGTGAAGTGTCTCATGTGCAAAAGTGTATCATGTACAAGTGCTTTCATGATCATATCATTTATAGGTGGTGATTGTTGTTGTGTCACGACCCAATTTAGATTGAATAACTTTAGATTACTTTTATTTGCCAAACAATGATATTCTTGGCATTATTATGCTAATAAATATGTGTAATGACATTGTTTTATTTTTGATGTGATTAATGATGTTAAACGATAATGATGATATTTAATACTATTAATGATTTTTTAGTTGTTCAAAATGTAATGATGAATATAATGAGTTTTTATCATGATCTGACGCTTTATTTGTTGAGTGAGAGGTAGTTGCAGGGTTGACCGTCGAAGCGGACATATGACCGAGGAGGAGTCTCCTAGCTCATCGGCAGCAACTCACGGAATGTGACCCTGTGCAAACATAAATTGAATATTTAAATAGATTAAAATTAAAAATTAAAATAAATAAAGTATAATAGGTAATTATTTTGAAAGTTGAATTATTAAAATTTAAAATCAATTTAAGGGTTGTAGTTCGCATGCATGGACAAAAGTAGTAAAACTCTAAGATTTATAATTAAATCAATAATAAAATAAAGTATTATAATATTGCACGACATGTGTAGGGTATTATTTAAAAATTTAAAATATAATCATACGTAATTTAATATTAAATAAGAAAATTAATAAAAGATTAAAAGATTAATTAAAGGTATTATAATATTACACTGGTTTGTTTATTTATTGCAGAACTTTTCTCTCCCTTTCACCACGCCTGGCTGAGTGCTACGTGGGATATCAGCAGGAAGACTTGTTTTTTTTGTGTATAGTAAAATCTATTTGCCAATAACCAACGCAATTTGCCTGAAATTTGGATAGAAGCCATATGAATGTTAGTTTGGTTGATCTAAAGGAAAGTATGGAATCACACCTTTTTCTGTCAGTCCAGGCCTTACAATGATTAAATTAACATGAATTTTGTTGAAGATTTAATTGCAGTTTTGAATTGCATTGATTGAATTTGTTAGAGCCTTCTTATTTTGTTTATGATTCGATTGCAACTTGAATCGATTTGCTATTTTTTTAATCCATTAATTTGTATAATACATAATTATATATATATATATATATATATATGAACTTAGGATTGAAGTCAATTAATTTTTAAATGGAAATCTAAATGTGGGTCTTATGTCGATTTTGATTATATATAAACATATATGAATATATGTGTAAGTATAAAACATTATATATTAATCTTTCAGGAGGGATGGTTAATTTTTGTCTATGATGGATGCACTGGAAAAGTTGCTTGATTATGGATAAACTAGGGAAGGGTGTTTACACCTACCTCAATAGGGTTAAAACTTGGCCAAACAATTAATTTCTCCCTACCATAACACATGTAGTTAGTTCAATGGTTTGGTTGTTAGTTCTACATGCATGCACATGTTCCATTCCTGATATTGATGTTGGTTTGCTAGGATACTCCGTCATGAAGGACGAGAGCTTATCATGAACATCGAGAAGCGTAAGCTTCATTTGGTTGGGTGGATAAAACGTAAGGGTCATATGTCTATCTTCCAGATTGCAGATGGAGGTTTCTTTGATGGCAATGGAGATAATAATTGAAAAATGTAAATTGTATTATATTACTGTAATTGACCACGATGGTCTCATGCAAAAACTATGTAAAAGACCTATGAGGTCCATGATGTAAATGCAATAGAAAGTTGCCATGTAATATGTAACTAACATAAAGAAGAGAGAAACTCACTAACCTACTAACCCACTAACATGTGTTTTTCTGTGCAAGATTTATTTTCCTTGGTTAATTTTCTTTTCATATATGCATGCATTGTTCACATTTAATTTTTAGATAGTTAACTTAATTATGGTATATTAATTATAAATTTTGCATGTTAATCTTACCGTCATGCTATTTCATGTGCACTTTACTTCTACTTTTCTTTTACTATGATGCATGTTAAGTTTTGCATGTTAGACGTGTTGTGCATGAACATTAAGTTTCACTTATTTATTTGCATGCATGCCAATTATCATAAATCTCACATGTGCATTAATGGAAATTTAATTTAATTGAAATTATGAATTATTATGGAGGTTAAATTTAGGGTTAGGACAAGCGGGTCCTTACATGTTGGAGTTTGTTGGTTGTAACAAAGGTTCAAGGACAACTTCATAGTTGGAGAAAGACTTTGTTTTGTTGATTCAGATATTTGTTGTTTATGTATCTTGCCCTGGAGTAGTGACCTTCAACCTGCAAGTCCTTTGTATCATGCCTTGGAGCAGTCCACATTACTTACCTACATGTTACCTTGTTGCCAACATTGGATGATGTGTGCCAACGTGTATATGGTTCGAAGCTACTTAGAGAAGTGTAATATGATATATTTAGATCCTCTCTATCTCCTAGATTGGACCGCCTTCACCACAGTTGTGTTTGATGGCCAACTTAATTGAACCTATGCGTGTCCCTTATTTTGGTCAACCTAGTTGATGTATGTAATGAAGAAGGTATATATAGAAGATCAAATGGGTGTGATGGTGTCTTTGAAGGTGTATTAAGTGTGGTGAAGATGATTAGGTAATTTGTGAAGTGTTTCATGTGCGTGTACTTTCATGATCATATCATTTGCAAGGTGTTGTGATGCAAGACAATGAATGTGGTGGTGATTGTTGTTGGAGTTTGTTGATTGTAACAGAGGTTCAAGGACAACTTAATAGTTGGAGAAAGACTTTGTTTTGCTGGTTCCAAACTTTATTGTCCATGTATCTTACCCTGGAGCAATGAGTTTCGGCCTGCATGTCCTTTGTATCTTGCTCTGGGATAGTGCATCTTAGTTTGCAAATCTTCTAGGAAATAGTGTGTTTCCTCGGTAGTGGTTGCCTGAAACAAATTTGTAATGATTTAATATATATTGTGAGTTAACTCTCACTATGGTTTTTTTCTATTTAGGGTTTTCTACATAAATCTAGTGTTCTCGTGTATTGTGTTTTGTGGTTCCATGTTTCATTACTAATGATAAAGTTATAGATAAGTTTATTGTGTTTTGGAGATTAAAAGGTTTTTGAAGATTAAAAAGGTTATCTATTTTAAGGTCCAAACTGATTCAACCCTTTCCCGCCTCCGCTCACCTCCTCAGTCCTAAGGTGTGCTCGACAATTTTTATGTAAATTCAAACCTTTTTTTAGCCTACAGTAGGAAATGCATTGTTGTGGTCTCTTACAAACTTTTTTAATAATTCATTATTTCTTAATGAGATTATATAAATACATGGCATAAATTTTTTTTATTAAAATAAGCAACAAAACAAGGGTGTTGGCCTTGTATACAACAACTCATAGGTGGCATAAAAGAAAGACAACAAAACTAGGGTGTTGGCCCTATATAAGCTCAAGTCTAATAGGCCATTAACTGTAAGTCTAAATACCACTATTAAAAGGCCTACCAAACTAACTAGACACGAAAGAGTTTTGGGGGAGGGGAGAAAACTTACCTTTCCACCTACGACAAACAATAGTCCAAACAATACTATCATTAGGAACATCATTGCAAGAAGGATTAAGCGAGGAAATCCCCTGAGAGTTTTTGTCAGCATCAGGAGTAGAGTATTGCTACAGAACAATGCTTGGATCAAATTGTTGTTGCAAGACAACGCCTGAAGTAGACTAATATTGTAAAACCCTTGAAAAAGACCAGTATTGCATAATAGGAGCAATAGAAGTAAAAACCTCAAGGCTAGAGGATGCCTCACCAGTAGGAGTAGGATCCAGTGGGACAACAAAGACCACAACAACAGTAAGAGGTACAACCTCATCCCAAGAGGAGTCATCATCAACATTTGAAGAGTCATCAGAATTGGAAGCATCAACAGTCAAATGAACGTCATTCACATCTTTCCACTGCGTCGCAAAACCTTTACAACACGAGAGAGAACAATCAATAGCTAAGTGACCAATTGAAAAGCATCTACAATAGTGAAAGGGGGGGAACTCATAATCCAATGATTGAGTCCATGGCTTATCCCCAACCATAAGAACTACATCTCCAAGGAGAAGTATAGAGATGTTAATGTCAATAAAGATTCAAGCAAAAGTAGAATGACCCATAAAGGATGTAGTATCATCCACAAAAAGCGTCTGATAGAGTTGCCAATGGCCTCATAACAAGAAAGCTCCCAAAAATGAAGAGGACAATTGGGAAGACAAACTCACACTGAATGCACAAAGTGATTCAATAAGAGGGTTAAAAGAAGTTGTTAAGCGTTTGACAAAGAGAGACTTAACTCCCCAAGCCCACATCTTTTTCAAAACCAAGTCATGATCATTAGAGGAAGCAAAAGCAATTAAAAAAACCCTTAGCACAAGGGTAAAGCTCAGTGGGACCAACAACCAAAGGCTTCCAAGAGTCACTCACCCAACGGTGTAGATCTGGGAGGGAAGGCCAAAACCAAGCAAATCTGTACACCAACTCACAACATTGGTAGAAACCAACATTCTCTACCCCATCTTGGCCACAAACCACAACAGGGGAGGTCTTGGCACAAGAGGACAAAACCTGCCCTTGGGACGATGAACATCAACATATATGGCAACGCAAGCAAAGCTATGCCTAACTATAGAAAAAGGCTCGAGAGGGGGCACCCCTACCTTGGACTTGTAAGGAAGTTAAGTAGCGGAAACAACTTCCTACACTAACCTTGAGAGGAGGGTAATGCAAAACTTTTTCAGATCGTTACAACAGTTACAGAAAATAGAAATAGATATAATAGCATTCATACCACAACACAGTGATTTACGTGGGGAAAACCCTTTCGGGAGAAAAACCCCACACTCCAAAAGCAGCTCAATATTTTATTCAGCAATCAAAAACAGATTACAACATACTTGCATAGCAAGCTCTTCGCAGGAGTACCACTAATCAGAGATTCAGAGGCAACTCAATAGCCATAAGACTCTTACACACAACCTCTATCTCACACACCTCATAAATAGGAGATACAATACAAGAAACCGTCAAATGGTATTACAAAACCATGGGCTAAAACCACCCAATAAGGTGTAGCCGACCTTATCTCCCTTCTAGATGCCCTATGACATGTTAAAGCACACATCAACACGTGTCGCTCCCTTTTACAGCTCATTTATGTATCCGATACAAATTATTTTTCCTATTTCAGGAGTACAAACTTCCGGAGGCCATAACTTGAGAACCGGGTGTCTGATTGACAAACCGTTTGAAGCGCCGGAAAGCTCGCGAAGTGCTCTATCACCTCGTAACCCGCTACGCCGGTTATGGCCACTTTTCAGTGCATTTCGGAGCCTCTAAAGCCCCCAAAATTAAGTTTAAACATTTTATCGCACCCCTCCAAGACGAAAACTTTAATATCTTCAAAACTAGCTGTGACCTTGCGACGCAACTTTATCGGAATGCTTATCTAGCCAACTAGAAGCTTCAGGGAGAGTTTCGCACCATTTCGTGTTCAAATGAAAACTTACTATAAATAGTAACCTCGCATAAATGCAAGGTTGAGACACCATTTTTCCCAACAGGACAGACCACCATCTTGAGCAACGGGCCCACCCACAACCAAGGGGTCGAGAGAACCCACAACTTGAGGAGCCCCCAAAGGCACAGGTGCAATAGGTAGAGAGTCATCAACACCATGCAAGGCAATCAAGCAGGCTACAACCAAAGGTTAGAAGGCCGTTGGGGCAACAACAACAACAACATTGTTGGTTCAGTGGGGGAGTCATTGGAGCAATGACAAAAGCATATTTGAACATGATGTTTTTAGTTGCTTTTGAAAACATTACCAATGCATTAAACTTCTTGTTTTCATTCATGTAATTTAATAATTTTTTGAAATGAATAATCAAATATTGTTATTCTCCACACATTCATTTGCTATGTTGAATTATTTGTTATTCTGAGAACCAATATAACTCTTATAAAAAATATTGTAAACTTTTACATTATAAATGGATTATTAAGTACTCCATTTAAGTCATTTATAAGTATATTGTTTTGTAATACTTGGTCAAAGCATTCAAGCCTGCACTTGCTAAATCCTAAATCCTTTGTTCCATCAACAAATATGACAACACAAGTAAAGTTCTGCCCGACTATAGAAAAAGGCTCGAGAGGGGTACGGGTACCCCTACCTTAGACAGACCACCATCTTGAGCAACAGACCCACCCACAACCAAGGGGTCGAGAGAACCCACAACTTGAGGAGCCCCCAAAGGCACAGGTACAACAAGTAGAGAGTCATCAACACCACACAACCAATCAAGCAGGCTACAAGCAAAGGCTAGATGGTTGTTGGGGCAACAACATTGTTGGATTAGTGAGGGAGTCGTTGGAGCAATGATGAGCATATTTGAACGACATGTTTTTAGTTGCTTTTTAAAAATTAACCCATGCATGAACTTGTTTTCATTCATGTAATTTAATAATTTTTTGAAATGAATAATCAAATATTGTTATTTTCTTCACACATTCATTTGCTATGTTGAATTATTTGTTATTCTAAGCAGCATAACTCTTATAAAAAATATTGGAAACTTTTACATTATAAATGGATTATTAAGTAGCACACCCTCCATTTAAGTCATTTATAAGTATATTGTGTTGTAATACTTAGTCAAAGCATTCAAGCCTGCACTTCTAAATCCTAAATCCTTTGCTCCATATATGTTTGCCTAATCCTTTGCTATATGTAAGTAATTATTCACACATTTAAGCCTGTAGCCACAAGCTAGTATGTAACCAACACAATTTGAGTTATGAGAGAAAATTGATCTTTGAAGTATATATAATCTTAAAGATCTTTACCATTCTTTCAAACTTTCACTTAGCTTACCCTCCTGAGTTTAGAGTTTTCTATAGTACAAAAGATAAGGATCTAGTCTTGTCTCATTGACTTTACCGTGTCCTTGATTCAATCATAAGATTGTCGTCTTACCTGGATTGATTGTTGTCTCATCTCTTAAAACTGAAGGTAGCAAGAAAAAGAACCAACGAATAAGAGGAACAAAACATAACCTTAAATAGTGACTTTCACCATCCTAAATCAACAATGGATTACTTTAGCATGTAATCCAAAAGCTTGGTATTCCTTTCCCGGCTGAGGCGATCGATCGAATCGAGACTTGCCGGACTCGACTACTAATGTATAGTTTTGGGGGAGGAGATCCGATCCACTTGATCATTTGGCCGGTGGAGAGGCATGACCCCAAGGGACAGAGAACTCATTAGCAGGCAAGGGAAGGATAGTGAGGGATGACCGGAGCATGACCCAACGACTGCCCTTTCCTACTATTGCGGCGAGCTTTCTGAGGCGGGATCAGACAAGGGAGGGACCCCTGTTCTCAAATTTCAAATCAGAAAAAGAAAAATTTACTTATTGAAAAGAACTCTGAAACAGATTGGTTGAAGAGAACTGGTTATGTTACAACCCTTAAAACAAAAGAAACTTACTTGTGTTGATAGAAACTTTCTTGAACACGATAATTTTCCTTTAAGCCACAGAAGTAACAATTGCTAGTAATGCTTTCAAGAGCTAAGGCAAGGTCCAGTTTCTTATTTCCAATCTATCATCTTTCAATGTTTATACTTGTTCTCCGATAAACCACACAGCTAAATTATATCATATTTCAAGACAGTAAACTAGCCATCTATCAGCGCTTGTTATCCCAATTCTGTCAACACCCTGTAAACATAAATAGAAAGCATGTTATTTACCCTTAGAAGTACAACGCATATTTCACTACTACCCATTGGTATTCAATAGATAATTGTAAGTAAAGCTCATAATGAGAAATAGTTAGGTATGTGACACTCCGAATATCAACTTGATAGGCATGTGTATCACTTGCAAGCGCTGGCCTTTGTCCCTACATATCATCAAATCGGATGGTAGGAGTCAGGCTCCTTTTAGCACTGGTAGACAAGTTTAAGCACTGCAACAATAAATCTCATAACATGTAGCAACTTGCTGTGGACACTATGAAGTGGAGGATAAAGACTTCTTGAATCTTAGCAGAACAAACAACCGTAGGTCATTTTAACAGGTATACTGACACCTAGAAGACGACCTCTGTTTTAAAACCAACAAAAACTGTTACATTTTCTAGTCAAAAGCAACAGCAGTCATTACATATACAGGTAGAGCCCAGACACACTATATTTTCAATTATATTCTCATTTTACATGTCTTAAGAATCATTTCCAAATCTTTATTATTTTTAAATTCCACCATAGTTTAAGATAAAAAATTAATGTGAAAGCCCTTTGAACCTTAATATGTTCGGCATCTGTTTGTTTGTATAATGCATTTTGACCATGTAATAACTCTGATAGGCAACATGAATATCTTAATAAAAATGTAGACGCATTCCACAATTCCAGAATTTTAAATACAGTGAATCAACAATAAAATGTAAGCTTATTGGGGTACATTTTCTGAGTTTATTCTATATAAGCATGCTAGTAAATGTTTGGTCGATGTAAATGTGGCCTATCCAAACATATCTGCCATCCATCATTACACATAATCAACAAACATGCTCGATTGTTGGTCTAACAATAATATTTAAACATCGATTATAAACATGCAAAGCAGATGGTCTGAAGCCAAATTTTAAATGAAGCTACACTTGTCACCATTTTACGGTCAGATTTCACCCGCTATTTAGTAAACAAAACAAGTTTAAATCATAGCATGTTATATATGCATGGGCACAAAAAAACAATTCAAATACCATACACAAGCAAGACTGCACATCCAACCTTTCAAAGAGGTTTCAGCTGCCTTACCAATCTTAAAGTCTCTTATACCCATAAAAGAGGTACTACTCCTAGTCAAAAGGAATAATATGCTATTCAAGTGAAACCCTCCAATCCTTAATCACCTGCAGTCTTGTCACAGATTTGAGTGTTGCTTTAAAGTTCTGCCATGTCACATATTTTGTGCCTCTATTTGAATTGCAGAAAATAGAGTATGGTGCTGAAAACCCCCACTGTGATAGAAGGTATTTTTGAAGAATAAAATCTAAACTGAGAAAAAATTGCTTCGAATTCCCGGTTATAACCAGAAACTAAGATGACATGATGACTGAAAAGAAACACTGCAATGAAAGATGACCTGCTCTCTCAAACATCCTCTTGGAACTGTGTGTAGCGCAACTTAGAAGCTTTGCTTATATATTGATTTCATCTATGTTACAGTATGAAAGTAAAATTACCGACTAGCCTGACAAATTAAAACATCAAATGCTTGTCATGGCTGGTAACCAATACAGTGGAAATACATATCTACATGAGGGGAAAAGCGTTCCAGAAGTTATTCATTTTTGACTGGTCTAGCTTCAAATCCACCATCAGGTCGTTTTTGCAGAGTGTAAGACATATGTGTCCCAAGGATTTTGTCCCACATTACAAAGAAAGGCTGTGAGAAGTTGTATTTAGTCCCATAGAGCTGGTGATGAATATCATGATATGCTGTGTTATTCTGGAAGAACATATGGAAAGGATTTCCAGGCAACCAGAGTCCACAATGATCATCTACCGTCTTAATTGTAGCAAAGGAGAAAAAAAATATGGATGTCCTAGGTGTCATCCCAGAGAAAAGAAAAGACATAGCACCACCAACAGTATCTAAAAGTAAACCCTCAACTGGATGATTGTACAATGCTCCAAAAGCATATGGAACTATGAGTTTGTGATGCAGTGAATGAAAATTACGATACAAGAACTTGTTATGGTGCATATAGCGGTGGACAAAGTATTGCCATGTATCCATCACCAACATTGCTATTAGGAATTGTCTTGCTTGCACAAGAAGTGAAGGCTGCAAAATTAAACCAGCATCTTCCGATTGACCAGTCACCTGCACACAAACAAACAAACATTGCCATAAATTTCTCAGTAAAAAGAGATCATAAACCAACCATCAAAAAATGAAATTGAAAGTACACAGATAACATCCAACGCAATTCAAATCCTATTTAACATATTCTATAGTTTCTAGTAGGAAGAAAACTGTATGCCCAAAAGTGACAAACTAAAAGCCCAAAGGACTCATCAGAGACGGTAAACACATGCAACAAATGGTTTCAGAATTCTGCCAACATTAAATCAGAGCAGGTTTTTCATAGATTGCTATGAAAATTGGCATCTCAAAAAAGATACAAATAGAAATAAGTAACAGTCCTATACCAAAATTTCATGAATTGCAGAAAATTTGTACGATATGTTTATTCATTAGACCATAATAAATGCATGCCTATTTATGCTCATTAAAAGGATATTCATGCAACTTCTGCCATCCATATCACAAATATCAGACTACGGAAGAATTAATACACATAAATTACAATTTTCTTGCAAGTTGATTATATCATCACAATTTACAGAGCAACAAATTCGATATGTATGGAAGAGTGAACTAGGAGAAGCTATTTTCTCGAATAGTATGGTGAGAAAACAGATGCAAACAGAAACTCAACCACTGGTCCTAAACCACATTTCATGAACTAAAACTAAATACAATGAATTTTCAAGAACTTGGTGAAGCTATTTTTGTGAAAAATGTCACAAGAAAAGCTGCAGTGAACATCATATGCTAAAATGTTTACTCAGCTCTAACAAGAAAAGTGATCCTGAGAATTCATCTTTACAATCCAAAAAATTGCTTAGAGGTAAATTATAGAGCAATTGTACAAGCTACACCAAATGGTCCTAATGGTTTATGGCAGCAAGGTTTGACAATTGAATGTGAGTTGCAAATGCACTGGTACATAGTTTGTTCAAAAACAGGTAAATTCAAAAATGTCAACAAGGGCAAAATAGATAGAATTTTTGTTGTAGGTAGCTAATTTGTCCGTTTAAAACAGGTATATAAAAGCACATTGTTTCAAATATCTGTGCATCCATAATTGTGCTCCATTAATCAAAGTACTGCCCTCCAAAATAACATGATCAATATCAAATATTTTAAAACTCAGTGAATCCGGTTGATAGACAACCATGTTTAAAAAATACAGCCCATGAGAAACCCAAGCACTAAATTAACCAATCCAATCCAAAATACAAATTCCTGATACTTCTATTTCAAAAATGAAAGCAAGAAAGTGAACTTCACTATGTCACTTGATATTATACTTTTATCCAGTGTGATAGCACAGACCTATTCAGTAATTTTATGACATTGTACTGCTGTTTTTGGCAATGTAAGGAAGTATAAAGAACTCTAAAAAAATAAAACTGGTATGATTACTGCTGCTTGTTGATGTTCAGAATAAGGCAGTTCAGACTCCTTAAATTTAGAATTAAATTAGTTTTGAATATAAAGACCACAAGAAAACACAGAAGCTCAAATTCCAAAGAGGAACAGGGAGGGCCAAGCTTCCTGTGATAACGTACAATAAACGGTGCCGTAAATCACTATATGGGGTCCATTCATGTGCCTTATCAGCCTGAGCGGAATTATGCTCCAAATTAACAAATTAAAAGAATAAGTCATACAAATTAAAAAGAAAAAGTCTGAAGATGCAGAAAAAACAACAGAGTTAAGCCAGAAAATTCAACAAGGTGGTCTAATACAAAATCTGCTTGGGAGGTTTAGAAGGCAAATATTCCTATAAGAAAAAATAAGAAATATGTGTTACTGTTATAAACTAATGTTTAAAGAAAAGAAGATAAAGCACTAATTTAAAAGAACCTAATAATTTTCGGTATATTTACAGATTGACAGAAAAAAATTCCTTATGCTGAATTGTATATGATGGATGTTGGCTGTGTAATGGAAAATTTATTGATTTATTATGAAATGTCTAAGCCTTCACCCTGAAATACGTATGACTAATTAAATATAATTTTTTGAGGAATGAATAAGACTAGAGAAAAACTAAGGGAAATATTACCAAGGCAACTGTGCTCTCACCTCCCTTCTCCAAACAAGAAAAGCTCTATAGGTAATTATTAACAAGTGTCAATATGATTGTTTTTTGGTCATATTCCAAGAAAAACTAAATTTGCCAATTAGAAATATTTCTCTGAATCTTCTAGCTAAAGCATCTATCACCAAAAACTAGAGAAAAACTAAAGGAAATATTAAGACTAGAGAAAAACTAAGGGAAAAATTACCAAGGCAACTGTGCTCTCACCTCCCTTCCCCAAACAAGAAAAACTCTATAGGTAGTTATTAACAAGTGTCAATATGATTGTTTTTTGGTCATATTCCAAGAAAAACCAAATTTGCCAATTAGAAATATTTCTCTGAATCTTCTAGCTAAAGCATCTATCACCAAAATTTCCATTTTATTCCAGTAACAAAAATTGATGAATTCGTAAATGAAAAAAGTTTCTTCTGTTATATTTTTCTTCTCTATCCTATAATTGTGCAAAACCACGACCATTAAAAATTGGCAGCAAAAAACAATCCTCCGAGGCAAATGGCATACCGTAAATAATATCATAGCAACCAAAGCCTGAATTGCCTGTTGAAGCAAAACCCCTTTAACAACAGTACTCCTAGACACCAAATTCTTCATCTTTTCCTCCTTGGCAGTATGCAGTCTGTAGCTATCAAGAGGCTCCAGCAAGCAATAAAGGCCAGAATAAACCCAATACACAGCAATGGGCATGAATGTCCCTAAAGCCTCATCTGTGAGTAAAAATTCCTTCCAGGAACCCATTATACAATCAGAAACACCCAATTCTCCACTGTGCTCCCCGAATCAATCCAAACAAAACTGCCCAAGTCGGCACTGCTTCAGGTGCTCTATCCTCTCCAATCAACCAAAACCATACACAACAAAAATCAACAAAACACTATAAAATACTATATTTTAAACCAAATCACAATTCTTTTCTTCAATATGTACTCCAGCTGCCGTGATTGTCTAGCACACCTAAACTTCGATATTCATTGGCAAACTACCTAATCCTTTAAGTCACTAACTAACATAAACCCAGAGAACGAATAAATTCCCTCAATCCCGATTTTCTCAATCCTCCAACTCCACTACCTGAATTAATTAACAAACAGAAACCTAATAGCAGTATATTTATTGCTTGAAAACCCAAAATCACGGAGAGCACATTCAATAAAAGCCCTTCCAAAACCTAATTCTCTCTTCTTTCAAAAAATTGACCATGCCAAATTATCAACATCCACTACCTAAGATAACCAATTAGCAGAAACCCAACAGTAGTCTCCTCACTCCTTAGAAACCCAAAATCAGAAACAATAGATTTGGCAAAAGCCACACCAAACCCTAAGTCTTCAAAAACTAGGTTTTCCAACCCTACAGAATGAAGAAGTTCGGAAGTCTGCAGAACACTGCAATGGGTTTGCAAGATCAATAGCCTTCTACTATATAGAGAGGTTTTGAAGGGGCAAAACTAAAAGCCCACCTTGGCAAATTTGACCGAAGAGACGGCTAACAAGAGAAAAGTTCTTCCAGTTGACCGTTTATTGTCCAAAAAAAATAAATGTATAAATTTCTTACAGATGGCCAAAAAGTTCAAATGCTGATGAGGAAGATAGGACAATTACAGAATATTGTGCCGGTTAAACCCTCTTAACCCTGGCGATAAAAACAGTATGCTCTCTTTTTATTGAGATTGGGTGCATTGTTTTAAGCTGTTGGATTTTGTTTTAGGTCGGTCAAGTGGGTTTTAGGCTTAATCAGAGTGCTTGAAATGCATTACAGTACAGTAAGTCTATTATGTCGTATTTCTCACGTCTTTTCCAACTGGGTCTTCGGAGCAGCCGGCTACTAGAAGGAAAACTCCGAGTGGTCAAGAGAGTTGTGGCGAAACAGCACTCCTCCATGTACGAGATAAGAGGAAAACTAGTATTCTAGAAAAGCTAAAACTAGCTATTGGGCCGAGATTTTTTATACTCAAAACTTTTAATTATATATAAAAATATACATAGTTAATTATAGTCCATTTATAAAATAAATACAATGCAATCTAAATTCGTGATGATGAATCATTAGGTGTGATCGGAAACGTCTATGGAAAAAAAAAATACAATATAACCCAGACTTTTAAAGATGAATCACTAGGTGTGATTCAAAACATTCATCTAAAAAACAAACACACTGTAACCCAAATTTCTAATAATGAATCACTGGGTGTAATTTGAAACGTCCATCTAAAAAACAAACACAATGTAAGCCAAATTCTTGATGATGAATCAGTGAGTGTGATTCGAAACATCAATTTAAAAAACAAAAACAGTATAATCCAAATTCTTGGTATGATTTGAAACGTCGATCTTAAAAATAAACACAGTGTAACCCAAATTCCTGACGATGAATCACTAGGCATGATTCAAAATGTGGATCTAAAAAACAAACATGATGTAACCCAAAAACTTGCACTCTAATATTTTGTTAATTTAAAAATTATTTATTATACTCAAAATTTTATTTAGTATAAAATTTATTTTAATTAAATTAAATTATATCTAAAACTTTGAATTCGATATCATAGCTAATCTCAGTATGAATGAAATTTTATTTAGTGTAAATTTTATTTGAATTAAATAAAATTATTTCTGAAATTTTGACTTTGGTATCAAAGCCAATCTCAACATGAATGCATCTCACATAATTTAAAGTTAAATTGTATTTCATAGAGTTCTATCTCTATTGCAAAATTAAAAGAGAAATAAATGTAATCTTATTTATTCCCCTTCATTTATGATTAATTAAATAAAATAATCTTAGAAAATGTACAAAATGTAAGGTAAAGATTTTTTTAATATCACAAATATAGATTTTCTAAAGATGTAATAAATATAAGATCGAGATCCTTTTCATATCACAAATATAGATTAAATTGCAACATGACAAGGTTCCATATCACAATCATACATTTATATACAAATTGTTTGGTAAGATTTGTTTGATCATTATTCATTCATCTTTACAATCAATACATATATTTTATCTTGTGCTCCTCATTAAAGAATACATATTAATGTAATAAACATTAAATTTTATTTTTTCTTTTACTTCATCATCTCACTCTTATTCATTAAGAAATATTTATCAATGCAATAAACATTGATTTTTTTTTCTTTTAACTTCATCATCTCACTCGTTATATAAGGGAAAATAACTTTCTTTAGGGTATAGTTGAAGTTAATTTAATAAAATGCATAAATGTCAACATATATTAATTTAGATTAAATAATAATAATAATAATTATTTTTTTTTTAATAATAATAGTTTTAATGTCCTTGTTACCTTTGAAGATGAAATAAAGAAGAAAAGACTTAGCTTTGTTATTAAAGAATGGTGATAATTAATGAACATTTTGGATGTGATGTTGTTTATGGAAAGATGTGATCTATTAGATTGAAGAGTACCTTTGATTTTGTGTTTGCTTTGTACCATATCAAAGGACAAATTGGCAAGAGTATAAAATCACCACCTCAAACTAGAACTACTTTTGCAAGCTCATCTCAATATTTAGACTACTCTACTCCTTTTGCTAGCTAGGGGAAAAGTGATTGAAAAATGCTTTGTAATGGCTATTTGCCTTATCAACTCCTTGATAACAAAAAATGATTAAAGACAACATACAAAAATCAATCTCTCTCTCTCTCTCTCTCTCTCTCTCTCTCTCTTATCTATTAGATTGAAGAGTACCTTTGATTTTGTGTTTGCTTTGTACCATATCAAAGGACAAATTGGCAAGAGTATAAAATCACCACCTCAAACTAAAACTACTTTTGCAAGCTCATCTCAATATTTAGACTACTCTACTCCTTTTGCTAGCTAGGGGAAAAGTGATTGAAAAATGCTTTGTAATGGCTATTTGCCTTATCAACTCCTTGATAACAAAAAATGATTAAAGACAACATACAAAAATCAATCTCTCTCTCTCTCTCTCTACCTATTGGTTGCTTACTCTATGTAATTGTTTCTGGTTGGTTTAATATAAAAAAAGATTGCTTCATTGGATGAGTCTTAAAATAAATGCAATAAATGTCTTTAAATATTAGCACATAACATCAAATCACAAAAATATTATTTTTGTTTTATTTTTTATATTAAAACAATGCAATTACAAGAAAGAATCACTAGAAAAAGAAAAGAAAAAGAAAAGAAAAATCATCTTTGGGTAGAAAAGGTAAAGGAGACTCTTCATATGAATCTAATTTTAGGCAAGACAAGTTTGTGCTCACAAGGATGTACTAATGATTGTAAACCTATCCTAAATGAAACAAGAGGCCAAATCAAAATGCATAGTGACTAGATATATATAAGTGTGTGCAAGGATGCAATAACCAAACAAATAGGTCTTAGCTATATGTGTACATAAAGATATAATAAAACTATAAACATATGAAAGTATGAAACTAAAAATGGATAATAGCTAAATAAATGAACTCAACTTCACAAGATTAAATCATTTGTCACCATGTACATGTATTAAAATATTTTTTAAATTAGACATAATATTAAATTAAATTTTTACGATACTTTAAATTGCATGTCAATTCTAAATTATCATGCATCTAAAAATATCTAACAATGTGTAGTTGATATTTAGAGACTCATTACCATAAATTCCTTATCAAGATCTAACAATGTGTAGGTAGTTGAAGTTTAGACACTCATGACCATGAAATCCTTATGAAGTGAAGGACCCTACAAGATATGACAATAAAATCCTTATAAAGGACCCTACAAGATATGACCATGTGCATAGACTTTTTTTTGTGTGTGTTTTCCCGTGACCAAAACAGAGGAGACAAATATGCCATGTCATGCAAAGACAGTAGAACTATAATACACATGTAAGAGGAACCGGGTGGACAAGAGTTCGAATCTCACTCCCGAATTCGCTTCCCAATTATATTGCCTTGTATTGGAAAAACGCGTGAACTCTTTTCTGTCCTCTGCTTTCCCGTCCTCTGTAAAATTTCACCCATCTCCAATGGCAGTATGCTCCTGGCGAGTATGGAATTTCAGGCAATAAAGGATTTAGCTTCTCCAAGCAGAAAGCGGTGCCCTTTGTATCACCTTCCCTTTCTAAGACTTACTAGCCATTTTGATTGGAACTTCTTTTTGTTTATTAAGGGAGAGGATTCAGTGGTTGTGCGTCTTAATTTCATGCTTCTCAAAATTCTACGTGGAAGTTTCAAATCACTCT
The DNA here is from genome assembly GCF_030272615.1 of Cryptomeria japonica. NCBI lineage: Eukaryota > Viridiplantae > Streptophyta > Pinopsida > Cupressales > Cupressaceae > Cryptomeria > Cryptomeria japonica. Next base: position 115,678,141 of record NC_081415.1, on the reverse strand, counting down.
CAATTTTTAACAGTAGCGCATGTCCCCTGCTTATAATTAAAGTTTTAGGGCCACAACATCAAATATGATGCCACATAGCATGTTTTTGTCAAGGTGTCCAAAACAAGTGAAAAAAAGAGGACGGCAATAGTCGTGCAAAAGAGCCCCCATACTTGTGCAGCTGATGTGGCATCACATGATTGACTGCTTTTTACAACTAAGGGTACATTTCATTCAATTATGGATAGTCATCATAGCAATAACAAATTTGAAGTCACAACTATTGGTGCAATGTTGTCAAAAAAATTGAGCATTAAATCAACAAGTATGGGTATTAAATCAACAACTACTATCACAACAATTGGAACATGTTCAACTACTAGGTCTTCTCCCGTAACCGTTCTGGTTGGGATTTTAACAAGTCTCGCAATAGGTTTTGATCAAGTCATATAGGATAGTGGTCTTATCCATTTGTTTTGAATTTGTATCTCATACTTTTGGGGAAGCTAGCCTAGTGGCACCATCTTTGCAATGCTCACAATTGTGATCCTAAATAAAATTTGTTTGTAGATTCCTCTTTTAAAACTATGCATAGGGTTTTCTTAGTCACGAGGGAAGTTGAAGCACCTTTCTTTTGATATCCTATGATTGATAGAGCACAACTCATAATCTTAAAGTAGAATTTGAGGAACAAGTGGTTGAGTAGGAAGAAGGGTTTAAGAAAGTTGTTTTGATTTATAAATTTCAGAATTTATGGATCAATTTGGAAAAAATATATGAATGGTTGACTCTCCATTGCAAGCCATTGGTGGAAAATGGTTTTGTCATATGTTTATGTGTGAAGGTTTGAGTCTTAGTAATTTACAACTCCACTTCTAACAAGGATGCCTCGCTCAAAGAAACATGGTGTGTGGTCTTGGAATGGGGCATTCTTGAGTCTAAAATCACCTCATTCTCCACACTCCCATCTTTTGAGTTATCCTAGTATGTTATTTACTCATTTTTACTCTACTGGCACTACTTCATCTTGATGATGGATCATAGAGTGTGATCCAAAATGTTGATACAAAAACTAACATACAATCAAATCTAGAAACTATATTCATCAATTCATGAATTGTCAAAAAATAATTTATTTGATAGAATTTAACTTTTTCATCAAATATTTAACAATTTATTTTATTTAAGACTTCGTAACCTTCTCTAGAGAATCATTAATTTGGACAAGATGGTGAAACACTTCACCATTGCTTATTGATTGATTCTGACTTATCTAAAAAATTATTAAAAGACATTAAGTTAGAAAAATAATTCAATCATGAGGGAATTTTTTTAGATGTAAAAATATATTTTGATCCAAGACAATTGGTCATCATGTATATAAAGTCTTCCTTTTTCTATCCTTCTACTTCGAGGAAGGCTACTTATTGAATAGGGCTTGAGCTGCAACACAAGATGGTAAAATTTATTTCTAGTGAGGATGATCTCTCTAAAGCTAAAGCTTCTTGAGTCAGAGCTTCTTTAGTCTATTATGATTCTCCTTTGACTTAAATTGAGTTTGCCTCTCCAATGGGTTCTATGATTTCTCCTAAACCTTTTGTTACTAGAGGGATCAACTTCTAATATTGCCAAGGTTACCTCCTTGTTTTGCTCATTTGGGGTGCATTCTTCCCATTTATCAATATTATCTAAGAAATTCGATTGCTTGGATCATGGTGGAAAGAAAAAGAAGACAATCATTTATATGCTATATTTTTGCATGATAATATATTATTATAAATTTTATATAGGAGCATGTATCCCCTCTTAATAAGACTTCATAATCTTTTTAATTTAGATTATAATCACCCATGTTAAAGTGTTCAATTGTAAAAGCTTTATTGTTTTTTTTTCATTAGTTTATTATATGAGTTAGACCTTTAGTCCCCAAAAATTACACATAAGTAAATAATAATGAATGATAAGTCAATAACAAATATATTGTGGGAAAGCATGGATATAATGAAAGATGAGTCATAAAAAATAAATAAGGGTTAGTTATGTCATTAAGGAAACACAAACCTAACTCAATCATGGGAAAGTCAATAGTGATATGACTCTTACTAATCATAAACACCCACAGAAGAATGGTAATAAATCAAAGGTAATGACCTAAACCAATGTTGATAGAACAAATCAATGGTGATCATGGAGATAAAGCAAACCAAGGGTGATTAATCAAATCATTGGTAAAATATGTGTTGATGATGCTCCTAATATAGTAAAGGAGAAGTCCTAATGCCCCTAATGTAGAAATGTTAATTATGTGTCTAAAGAAGCTCAACTAATATAGCGATGCCCAAAAGGTTAACATAATGAAAAAGAACCAAAATGTGACTCTAAAATGTATGACACAACAATATAGAATCAAGACACTATGGTGTTTTATCGCAATATTAATAAAAGACTCAAGATAGTAAGATATGTCAATGTAGGGTCAAGATATAAATGATCTATGAAGTAATATATATCAAACCATGTAGATAATGATCATACATGACAAGAAAAAAAATTGTCAATATAGATGAGTAAGGACAAGGACTAAAGGATCAAGATGAATCAGCAATCACAAAATAAGACTAGAGGATAACACTTATAGTAAGATAAGGACAACAAATGTGTTAAATGAAATATGTAATTTTTAGGATGTGATGAACCCATTTGGTCTTTATTTAAATACTATAAGTTTTTTTTCTTTTAGAGAGCATTTCTTGCATATATATATTTTTCCATTACACAAATTGCAAGATAAATCAAAACATAGCCTAGAACATATATCCCATCTATCAAAATAAATCATTTTCACATTTTAAGTTCATTCTTTTTATTTTTAACATAATAAGATAAAATGCTAATTACATTTCATGTCTAGCATAGACAAAGGATACAATGAGATGTTATAGTACAAATATGTTTGATATTTCAATGTCATAAAACAATGTCACGTATGATATCAAATACAAAAGGTACAAAATATAAGCTCATTATCAAAAGTAATAACATGTGAATATAAAGTTTATCTTTGATAAATCTAATCTTTGGCAACTCATCTGGAAGAGGGAGAGCATTACTCAAGTGTTTTTTTCTCTAACCGTAGACCAATGGTCCTCCGCTTACCTTCCTACTAGAAGTGGCCCTACCCTTCACAAGGGTAGTAAATCTGGAAGGATAACAAGTTCATCATGCCATCTAAGAATTAGTGTTGTGTACTGATACAAATAATATATAATACAACCTCTAGATTCCTTCTAGCTAAGTATGATACCATTGATTAATTTCTAGCTTTTGTCACTGTTAAACAACAATACAAGAAGTGATTTTGCATTATGTTGGCTAAACATTCTCATAAATAATGAACTCATTTCATATGCTCACACACCAGTTTCTCTAACTGATTATTGCCAAAAGAATATATTACTTTTATTTTTAGACATGATTTTCAATGTTTTAATTATTTTCATATAAAGTAAACAATTTAATACAAGAAAAACATATAGAGTTCTACAATCATATTTTTATTACTGAAATTGTGGTGTAAGGTGGTGAAATTAGGACTTCACCAATTAGGATAATAAAGTCACTAATTTCATGGGACCACTAAATATTAAAGGAGGAGATTGAATTTGATTGATCCAATCATAAAAGGGTTGAATATAGATTAGATTAATTCCTCCTTTGTTTGAATTGAAATTGTAAATTTGAATGAGGTTTGAATTGCAATGTTAGATCTAGGACAAACGATGAGGTTTTGAGATACAATAATAGTAAGAATATGTTCTAGATATCATGCAAAGTTGTAAACTTGGATCTAAGAATGTAAACTAGATTAGAATCGGTTACAGAAAGTTCAAGTGAAATTGTTGAGACCAATTGGTGGAAACGAACATGGTCCTGCGAATGTCAGATGCAAAAAAATTGAATGTTTTTTGGATTAGGAGGATGCACAAAATATACTATCAAAAAATTGTCAGAAATTCTTGGAACCAGAAGGTGTTGAACAACCTAGTCATCTGCTTTGCACACATTTGAAATTTGAGTCTAATTTTTGTCATCTTCTCTGTTAGATTCCTTGCTTGTGGCTACTGAATCAACTTCCTCACATTTGAAATGATAGATGTAGGATGATGATACAACGCTCTTTAGATGTGATCACAAGTATTGATGCAATAACATGACAACACATAGAAGATTCAAACATGAGCATATGCTTGCATCAAAGTTTATGAGATTTGCTCCATGATGCTTAAAGAATATGGTGGGATGAAATTCTACCTCGAATGATTGATAATACTTTATGCTTGATGTGAGAAGATAACTAACACGTATGATGTGAATGGGTTGATCGCTTAGGTGAAAATGAATTGATAAGATGTCTTTATATAGGTTTTCTTAGGTAATTTACTAATTAGGCTGATCTCCAATGTTCAAATCGAGGCACAAGAAAATGTTCTTTTGATCTGTGAGCTTTGAGGGTTTTTTGCATGGTGGTTTCTCTATATTGTGTGTCTAATTGTGATTTTCTAGCTATCATATTGTATTTATTGCGATATTTTTTTAGCCTTTTGATGGCCTCAACCAGCCTTAGCCCAATTATTGATGTTGGTATTGGCGCTTTGACATATGGAAATCATGGCACCCCTAAACAAATGACCCAAAAAAAAATTTCCCAAAGTTTTTTACGAGGTATGCCTTCTGGTACCTAGATGTTATTTTGCTTGTTCGGGACTTTGGTAGTGCTTGTCAATGGTTTGAAAAATTTACTTTAATGGGATACTTTGTGGGGAGGGTTCCACCTAAAATCATGCTTCGTGAATAGATTACCAAGGCCTAGGCCCCCTCATGGGGTTAGGGTTTTTTTTTTGCTTTACCAATTCCACCCATTGCATGATATTAAATGTCACGAGCCTTGGTTTGTTCAGTCCTCATTACTTGTTTTTTAGCCTAGTGTTAGAAACAACCAAGAAGGAAGACTGAGAGGGGGGTGAATCTGTCTTCATCGGAATATAAAACTTAATCACAAAACATAGATCTCATAAACTACAATAACAATAAAGATAAACAAATTGAAAGCACAACACACAACACCAAGATTTTGATGTGGAAAACCCGATTAAGGGAAAAACAATGGTGGGAACCTACCCATAGTAAGATGACACTCTACAGTAGTATGTGAAAATGTTACAATGGGGAATGCACATGCATTCAAGCACACTGCTCAAATATAATGGCCTGGAAGGCTACAACCCTCAGGGAAGTCTCACTGACTTACAATAAGATTCAGACAACAATATGCAAGAAATGAATTGAAAGAATAGCATCTCCAAATGCTTGATTACAGTTTCGGTTAAGCATAGGTGTTTGCTCTACAACACCAATCTCTCCTCAAACCCAACATTGAAATATGAATCACTTTTTCACACATAAACCTCTCTCTGATAATACAGGCATAACATCGACACCTAAATTACATGACAATATCACCTATATATACAATTCATCAACCTTGATAACAAGGTCAGCTAAACCCTCAACCTTCAATTACAAAATTACAACACACGATACAAAGATCAACCATCAGACCAATATAATGGTTTACATAGCATAACATGGACCTAAATCAAATTCCCAAATGCTTAAATCCACCAAAAGTCATGCCAAGATCAACCGCAACACGCTACACCACCAATAAAACTGCATAACACAAAAATCATCACCGATTCATAGAAACCACCAAAAACTCACACAACGATCAATGTAGACCATCAAAACAAATAGGACACACCTAGGAAACACTAGCAAGCATGTTATAATCATTAGGAACAACTACACCAACACCACTTATCAAATCTTCATCGGTCAATGTCTGAAAGCTCAAGAACACAACCAATTAGCAATTGTCATGAAGAAAGATAAATTGCAGAGCACCAAATCACAATCTATCTGAAATTAATATACACAAGACCATCCCAAGCAATATCCCAAAAACTCAGCACAAGTTCTGTTCACACCGGAATACACCGGAGGAAATACTGAGCTCTAAAAAACAATGATCAACAAACAAAAACTACAAATTGGATCATAAGATCTTCCCAATCTGCAATACACAAGAGTATGTTGACATCAATGACAACAACATATCCTAGCAGCAACAATGACCAACAATATCCAGCAATCTCCCCTTTGGCATTGATGACAACATATGAATGTGAAAAAAATCAATGCAAAGAAAGAAGACATTTCCAACAAACTCCCCCTAAGATCAATAGTTTTTCACATGATCTCTCTCCCCCTTTGACAACAATGCCAAAGATCTAAAAACAAAAAACCAAACTTACTCTCCCTTAGAATATGAAACATGAATCTCTTTCCCAAAACATAGACTACTCCAGTAGAGGAGCAACACCAACTCACCAATCTGGATAAAAGTATAAGACTATGAAGTCCACTGGATTGATGCAACTCAATGCATCTAGTTCTCACCAGGAGGGGTGGATACCCCTAACTTGTCTCTCAAATAGACAAATGTATCTATGAGCAAAGTTCCTTTGTAGATACATACTCAAGCTTCACCTTCTCTTCATTGACTTTCTCTATCAAGTAATGATATTTGATTGATACAGGCTTAGTCTTTGAATGTTGCACCGGATTCTTTGACAGGTTAATAGCACTGTAATTATCACAATATATAACAGTAGGCTCATCATAAATAAATTTGATATCCTTCAACATTTGTTTCATCCAAACTACTTGAGTGCAACTACTAGCAGCAACAATGTACTCAGCTTTAACAGTAGATAAGTACACTGAATCTTGTTTCTTACTAGCCCATGAAACCAACTTCTTACCCAAAAAGAATGATCCACCGGTAGTGCTCTTCCGATCATCAACATCACCAACCCAATCTACATTAGTGTAGGCACATAGCATGAAATCATCATTCCTCGGATACCATAAACCATAATTCACAGTTCCTTTCAAGTATTTGAATATCCTCTTCATAGCAGTGACATGATTCTATTTCAGATCAGCTTGATATTTAGATGTCATGCACACAACATGCATAATATCCGGCCTAGTATGAGTAATATATAGCAGTCCACCAACCATAGATATGTACAAACTCTGATTAGCTTTCAGAGATTCATCCTTCTTAGACAATTTACAACCAGTCACCATAAGAGTTCCAACAGGTTTGAAGTCATCTAACCCAAACTTCTTCAACAATTCCTTCACATACTTAGTTTGAGATATGAATATACCTTTTCCAATCTGTGAAATCTGCAAACCTAAGAAAAATTTCATCTCACCTATCATAGACATCTCAAATTCTTTCTGCATATCACTGACAAACTTCATGCTCAGTTCATCATCACCTCCAAAGATAATATCATCAACAAAGACTTCAACAATCAGGATGTTATCATTTTCTATCTTAAAGTACAAGTTATTGTCAGTAACACCTTTACTAAATCCCAATTTTAATAAACATTTATCTAGTCTAGCATACCAGGCTCTAGGGGCTTTCTTTAGTCCATAAAGATCTTTCTTCAACTTGCGTACCATGTCCCCATCATCTGACAATGAAAATCCATCAAGCTACTCAATGAAGACTTCTTCCTCTGGCTCACCATTCAAAAAGGCAGATTTGACATCCATTTGATAGACCTTGAAATATTTATAAGCAATATAAGCAAGCAACAGTCTAACAGCTTCAAGTATGGCCACCAGAGCCAAAGTCTCCTCATAATATATTCCTTCTTTCTGAGAATATCCTTTGCAAACTAGTCTAGCTTTACTTCTAACCACTTCATTGGCTTCATTCAATTTGTTCCTGAATACCCATTTCGTACCAATAAAATTCTTATCCTTAGGTCTAGGCACAAGTTCCCAAGTATTATTCTTTTCAATCTCATCTAGTTCTTCTTCCATAGCTCTCATCCAATTTTCATCTTTGCAAGCTTCAACAACATCTTTAGGTTCAACTTTAGAAATCAAGCATAATTCTTTAGAACTAACCTTCTTCTAGTCATTACACCTTTATTCTTATCACCAATAATCTGATTTTCATAATGATTCAGTCTTACATACCTTGGAGTCTTTTGATTGTTCTTATTTTTTGGTTCTTGCACTTCTTCACCAGCAACAACAACATCTGGATTAACTGTCTCTACCAGATCATTGTTGATGTAGAGGCATCTACACATCAACCACCAAGTGATCTTGAGGAGAAAACATAGGTGAAGGAGTTTAGTAGGATTTATGTCTTATTTGCATATTTGATGTTTTTCTTTATTGTAATAATCATACCCTACCTTGTAAGCCAATACCTTAGGTAGGTGTGTTATAAACCACCTTGGGTATATGGCATTTGGGGTTATTCATGCCTTGAAGTCATTTTTAGTTCATTTTAAGAGTTTTAAGTGTCTTAGGGGTCAATTAGTGTCTTGGTGTGTTTAGGAGGACAAAATGTCAAAAATTGTCAAAAGTTGTCAAGCAATTATGACAACTTTTAACCCAAATTTGTAACTTCCTCCAAACCACCATGTTGGTTTCCAAAATCAGTTGGTAACTATTGTAAGAGTCATAAAAGGTTGAAATACAACCTTTTGGTAGGGTTGTTGAATGTAGAAGGTGAAAGTTGGTATTCAAAAACTCAATAAAACTGTGATTTTTCCTGCAATTTGTTGCTATTTTCCATTTTTCGTACAGTACGGATTTATTGGGGGCATAAAACATCTTGAATGTGAAATTAAAATGTCTTACCTTTCCAATGCAACAAATCTGAGCCTCTAACTCTTCTAGAGCCGTGAGAAAAGTGGTTTTTTGTGAAGGTAACCCGGATTTGACAGTCTACCTAGGTTTTGATAGCAACTATGAGTTTTTCTTGCTGATACCTCATGGGATTTGTATGGCCTTTGGGGTGAAGCAAGTGAAGACAATGTATTTTAATATTTCCAAGTCCTTTTGCAAGGAAGTGATAGGTAAAGGTGAGGGTTTGAAGTTTTAAAGGTGGGCATCTCTATGTGACCACCCAGGCTGATTATGCATCTGACCCAAAATTTGAGGACAGCAGTGGAACCAAGGGCTATAACTTGGTAATTTATGTTGTTTCAATGTCCCTCACATGTCTCAGGTCTTATTTTGCTAGGGCAGCAGGTATTGAACATACTTCCTTTGTTAGGGTGGCCTAATTAGGGTATATGGCCTAGGAGTGAAATTGGGTTTATAACCCTTAGACATTGGATCTACCCAAACCATTTTGGAATCCTTTGGAAATCACTTGAATTAAACAAAATCAACTCTCAGTTGTAGAGGTCATTTGGGAAATTAGGAAGAAATCTTAATTTTTCAGTCTGGCTGGGCTACTAGGCATGATAGTCCCATTTATAGCAGCAGCACTAAACTTTGTTAGTGACTCAATTCCAATGATTGGATAGTGGTTTGTTGGCTTAGGGGATGGTAGAACAAAGCCCTAGAAGTCATATTTACCTTGGGAAGAGTCTCAACCCTTGTTGGGTGGTGTGGCCCTAAAGAGTCTTGGATGATCATAGGGGAAGGGTGTGAGGTTTGAGCATTGTCAAAGATGATTAAGAGAAGAAATGGTATGTAACCAAAGAAACCTAGTCTAAACCACCCCTTAGAGTCTTGGTATGATTGCTGGAGTCCTTGTTTGTATCCCAAGTGGAAGGGATTATCTCAGTGGTCACAAGGGCTCTGCATAAGATTGGTATCAAAGCTTAGGAGTATCCTAAGAGTGAAGACAAATTGTGAAGATGGCAGAAGGAGATGAAGAAATCCCAGCAAGGATGACCAATGTGGAATTGGCCAAGGTTGTGAGAGAACAATTGGTAGAAAATAGAGCCATGAAAAGGGAGATAGAAAGGTTGAAGGGTAGAATGGATAGGAGGGAAGTGGAAGACTCTAGAGATGGAGATGATGGGGATGAGGATGAGACCCCAAGGCAGGAAGAAGAAGAGGTTCCTGCAGACCAGAGACCCCTCTTGAATTCTCTTAGATCCATGGAGAGGAGAACCATGGATGGGAAACTAGACCTACCTATTTTCAGTGGCAAGATGGATCCAGACTTGGTCATGGATTGGATAGAGGCTTTAACTAGCTTCTTTGAATGTGAGGAGATCCCTGAGCACCAAAGGGTAAATATAGCAAAGTCCAAGTTGAAAGGAGCAGCCTTGACTTGGTGGAACTTTATCCAGACAGAGAAGGTGAGGAATGGTAAGAACATGATCAATTCCTGGAATAAGATGATTGCTTTGGTTAAGGAAACCTATGTACCTAAGGACTATGGAGTGCAACTTCATAGAAGAAAACAAAATCTTAAACAAAAAGACATGGATGTAAGCACATATACTGAAGAATTCTTGAAGTTGTGCATAAAGGTCAAGACCGTAGAGACTGAGGAAGAGAAGTTGGCCAGGTACATCAATGGCCTAAAATTCTCAATACAAGATGAGTTAAATCTTCACACCCCCGGAAGTGTACACAAATGCTATCAGATGGCATTGAAGGTAGAAGAAAAATTCAGGAAGAAATAAGATCAGAATAGCAGGGGCAGAGGTAGATTCCAAAAAGGAAGAGGTTCCTTTAGAGGAAGAGGAAACAATGGTGGTCCACAAGGAGACACAAATCAAGATGACAGCAAAGGTGAAGGCAGCAGTAGAGGAAATTTCAGAGGTAGAAGACCAAACTTCAGAGATAGATCACAAGGGAGAGGCCCCATAAGATGTTACAATTGCAACCAAGAAGGTCACATTGCTAGTAGGTGTCCTGAGAAGGCAAACCACAACACCATGGGAGAAAGGAGGAGCAATTTGATCCAAGAATTTGATTGCCAAAGTGTGAACAGCAGCAACACTTTTCAAAGTGCGAATGCACCTGATTCTTATGGATATCCGAAAAGAGGTGAAGCCTTGATGATGAGAAGAGCACTCCTAAAGGTTCCTATCACAAAAGAAACCCCACAAAGGAAGGCAATATTCAGGACAACTTGCAAATCAGGAGGTAAAGTCTGCAAGGTTATAATAGACTCAGGTTCAACTGAAAACTTTGTGTCCATGGAGATGGTGGAGAAGCTTAAGCTTAAGAGGATACCACATCCTTATCCATACAAGGTGTCATGGCTCACTCAAGGGCAGCAAGCTCTTGTAGAAGAACAATCTTGGGTTGAATTTCAGATTGGCACCTACAAGGACAAACTTCTTTTTGATATAGCTAAGATGGATGCTTGTCATTTATTGTTTGGTAGGCCTTGGCAATATGACTTGAAGGCACATCATGATAGTTTTAGGAACACCTATTCTATCACCAAGGATGGGAAGGTCATAGAATTGCTACCTTTGATGGAGAATGAAGAAGAACCTAAAGAGAAAGAGGCTAAGGTGATGCTGATGGAAAGTAAGGAGTTCATGAAGGAGGTAAAAGAGGAAGGAGGAGTATGTTTTGCTTTGATACCTATTCCTAAGAAGGAGGTTGCAGATGTAGGAGCAGCAGATCAATAAGGAAGACCTAGGATGGTTCCTTATGAAGTGCAAGAGCTTCTTGACAAGTATAAGGGTGTGATTTTAGAGGGTATGCCTAAGACCCTCCCTCCTATTAGAGAAATCAGTCATTGCATTGACTTTATACTAGGAGCAACATTGCCCAAGAAGGCTGCATACAAACTAACCCCTCAACAAAATGAAGAGACGACTAGGCAGATTGCTGATTTACTTGATGCAGGTCTGATTGGAAAAAGTCTCAGTCCTTGTGTTGTACTAGCAGTACTTGCACCCAAAAAGGAAGGTACTTGGAGGCTTTGCACGGACTCAAGAGCTATCAAAAAGATAACTATAAGGTATAGATTCCCTATGCCTAGAATTGAAGACCTACTTGATTGTCTAGGAGGGGCAAAATATTTTTCTAAAATAGATCTTAAAAGTGGATATCATCAAATTAGGATAAGGCCAGGAGATGAATGGAAAACAACCTTCAAGACTAATGAGGGTTTATATGAATGGAAAGTGATGCCATTTGGCTTATCCAATGCTCCTAGCACTTTTATGAGGCTAATGAATGAAGTGTTGAGTGATTTTATTAGCAAGTTTGTGATTGTCTACCTAGATGATATTATGATTTTTAGCAGCACCAAGGAAGAGCACATGCAGCACCTAGAATTGGTTTTGAGGAGGTTACATAATGATCAACTAATGATCAATTTGGACAAGTGTTTGTTCATGCAGGAGGAGATCATTTACCTTGGTTTTGTCATCTCACAAGGTGAACTCAAAATGGATCAGGATAAGGTAAAAGCTATACTCACTTGGCCTACTCCTAGAGTTTTGAATGATGTTAGGAGTTTTCATGGTCTTGCAACATTTTATAGAAAGTTTATAAAAGGTTTCAGTCAGATTTGTGCACCTATGCTTGAAACCATAAAAGGGGGGCAAAAATGTAAATTTGTGTGGACCCAAGCAGCAAATGACTCTTTTGAACTTCTTAAGAAGAAGGTAGTAGCACAACCAGTCCTAGCCCTCCCTGATTTTAACAAGGTTTTTCAGATTGAGTGTGATGCTAGCCATGTAGCTATAGGGGCTGTCTTGAGCCAAGAAGGGAGACCTATTGCTTTCTATAGTGAAAAACTAAATGATGCTAAGAAGAGGCATTCCTCATATGACCTTGAGATGTATGCATTAGTCCAGTCCATAAAGAAATGGAGACACTACTTGTTGCCCAAAGAATTTATGGTTTTCACTGATAACAAGGCCTTAAGTTTCATCAATAGTCAAGAAAAATTGAATCACCGACATATGAAGTGGGTAGAGACCCTACAAGCCTTTACATTTTCCTTGAAGCATAAGAAAGGAGTCACCAATAAGGTTGCTGATGCCTTAAGCCGTAGGGTATTGACATTGTCTCATATTCAGTTGGAAAGTGTTGGAATTGATGCTTTAAAGACCATGTATGAACATGATGCAGATTTTGGTGAGATCTATGCCTCTTGTACTCATTTGGATGACAGATATAATGTGGAATTTTCTGAGTTTTTGCTGCAGGAAGGATTGTTGTTCAAAGGAGGTCAACTATGCATCCCTAGATGCTCAATGAGGTTGAATATTATCAAGGAGAAACACAATGGGGCAATGGCAGGTCATTTTGGGTTAGATAAGACCTTAGAACTTATGAGGAGACACTATTTTTGGCCAAGGATGTAGACTGAAATCAGAAAATATGTGGAATCTTGTGTAGTATGTCAAAAGGCTAAAGGGAGGTCTACTAATGCAGGCTTGTATCAACCACTCCCTATTCCACCTAGACCATGGGAGAGTGTAAGCATGGATTTTGTCATGGGGTTACCTAGAACTCAAAGAGGATTTGACAGTGTTTTTGTTGTTGTGGACAGATTTAGCAAGATGGCACACTTCCTCCCTTGCAAGTCAACAAATGATGCTTCCTATACTGCAACACTCTTCTTCAAAGAGGTGGTAAGAATCCATGGATTACCTCTCAACATTGTTTCAGATAGAGATGTGAAGTTTGTAGGTCATTTATGGTGTACTCTATGGAGAAAGCTAGGTACAAACTTGTCTTTTTCATCTGCATACCATCCCCAAACAGATGGACAAACTGAAGTTGTCAATAGGACCCTTGGAAATCTTCTTAGGTGTTTGACAATTGAGCATGGAGAGAAGTGGGATATTATCCTACCACAGGCTAAGTTCTCATACAATGATACCATCAATAGGAGTACTGGTAAGTCCCCTTTTCAGATTGTGTATGGTTTGAATCCAAGAGGTGTCTTTGAGCTTAGAAATCTGCCCTCTAATAGTCAAATTAGTGCTAAGGGTGAAGCTTTTGCTGAAGCAATCAAGGAAGTTCATGAACAAGTTAAATCAAACCTTCAAAAATCTAGTGCACAATACAAGAGACATGCAGATAAGAAAAGAAAAGACCTGAGTTTTGATGTTGGAGACCTTGTATGGGTCTATCTTAGGAAGGAGAGGTTACCAAAAGGAAAATATACAAAGTTGATGCAAAAGAAGATAGGTCCTTGTGCTATTTTGAAGAAATGTGGACCTAATGCCTATGAAGTCCAATTACCCAATGGGTTGGGGTTGTCACCCATCTTTAATATTTGTGATCTAACAGCATATAAAGGTCCTGATGATGCAGCTATAGGTGATGAAGATCTGGAGCAGCAGACTGATGCAAACTTTCCCAAGCATGAACCACCTACTCTTGAGAAGGTGTTGGATAATAGAGTGGTTAAGAAGACAAGGAACAAAGAATACAAACAATATTTGGTCAAGTGGAGAAGCAAACCTGATACTGAGGTTGTATGGATGGATGAACAGCAGATTCAAACTGATGGCACCACCTTACAGCAGCTCATCTCAAGTGGACTTGAGATTTCTTATCCCTGAGAGTATGATGTAGGGGCATCTACACATCAACCACCAAGTGATCTTGAGGAGAAAACATAGGTGAAGGAGTTTAGTAGGATTTATGTCTTATTTGCATATTTGATGTTTTTCTTTATTGTAATAATCATACCCTACCTTGTAAGCCAATACCTTAGGTAGGTGTGTTATAAACCAACTTGGGTATATTGAATTTGGGGTTATTCATGCCTTGAAGGCATTTTTAGTGCATTTGAAGAGTTTTAAGTGTCTTAGGGGTCAATTAGTGTCTTAGTGTGTTTAGGAGGACAAAATGTCAAAAACTGTCAAAAGTTGTCAAGCAATTATGACAACTTTTAACCCAAATTTGTAACTTCCTCCAAACCACCATGTTGGTTTCCAAAATCAGTTGGTAACTATTTTAAGATTCATAAAAGGTTGAAATAAAACCTTTGGCAGGGTTGTTGAATGTGGAAGGTGAAAGTTGGTATTCAAAAACTCAATAAAATTGTGATTTTTCCTGCAATTTGCTGCTATTTTCTATTTTCCGTACAGTACAACTTTCTTGGGGGCATAAAACCTCTTGAATTTGAAATTGATGTGTCTTACCTTTCCAATGCAACAAATTTGAGCCTCTGACTCTTCTGGAGCTGTGAGAAAAGTGGTTTTTTGTGAAGGTAACCCGGATTTGACAGTCTACCTAGGTTTTGATAGCAGCTATGAGTTTTTCTTGTTGATACCTCATGGGATTTGTATGGCCTTTGGGGTGAAGAAAGTGAAGACAATTTATTTTAATATTTCCAAGTCCTTTTGTAGGGAAGTGACAGGTAAAGGCGAGGGTTTGAAGTTTTAAAGGTGGGCATCTCTATGTGACCACCCAGGCTGATTATGCATCCGACTCAAAATTTGAGGACAGCGGTGGAACCAAGGGCTATAACTTGGTAATTTATGTTGTATAAATTTCCCTCACATTTCTCAGGTTTTATTTTGCTAGGGCAGCAAGTATTGAACATACTTCCTTTGTTGGGGTGGCCTAATTAGGGCTATCTGGCCTAGGAGTGAAATTGGGTTTATAACCCTTAGACATTGGATCTGCCCAAAACCTTTTGGAATCCTTTGGAACTCACTTTAATTAAACAAAATAAACTCTCAGTTGTAGAGGTCATTTGGGAAATTAGGAAGAAATCTTAATTTTTCAGTCTGGCTAGGCTACTAGGCATGACAGTCCCATTTATAGCAGCAGCACTAAACTTTGTTAGTGACTCAATTCCAATAATTGGATAGTGGTTTGTTGGCTTAGGGGATGGTAGAACAAAGCCCTAGAAGTCACATTTACCTTGGGAAGAGTCTCAACCCTTGTTGGGTGGTGTGGCCCTAAAGAGTCTTGGATGATCATTGGAGAAGGGTGTGGGGTTTGAGCATTGTCAAAGATGATTAAGAGAAGAAATGGTATGTAACCAAAGAAACCTAGTCTAAACCATCCCTGAGAGTCTTGGTATGATTGTTGGAGTCCTTTTTTGTATCCCAAGTGGAATGGATTATCTCAGTGGTCACAAGGGCTCTGCATCAATTGTCCTTAGGCTCTTCAGTTTGAATAGGAGTTAAAAGAATATGTTGTCCATCATCATAACCACATGCTCTAATCTCTTTCTTATCCACCTTCATATTTGCACTCTCCACTATCTTTCTCAGTCTCTTGTTGTAGCACCTGTAGGCTTTGCTCTTTGTAGAATATCCCAAGAAAATTCCTTCATCACTTCTAGCATCAAAATTTCCTATATCCTCATCTCTCTTGATATAACATTTGCTACGAAATAATTTGAAATATCCCACAATAGGAACATGACCAAACATATCTGATAAGAGGTCTTACCGATATCACCTTTGATGTGAACTCTATTGAATGTGTAAACAATAGTGCTAATGGCTTCTTTCCATTAGATCTTCAAAACATTTCCTTCAATCAACATAGTCCTTGCAGTATCCAAGACAGTTATGTTCTTCCTTTCAACAGCTCCATTTTTCTTAGGGGTTTTGTAAGCAGATAATTGTCTTCTAATCCCATGCTTCTCATAGAATGAATTGAACTCACTGGAACAAAATTCTCCACCTCTATCAGATTTTAGATAGTTTACCTTCAATCGAATCTTAGTCTCAACCTTTTCTTTGAATATATTGAACTTGTCCAACGCTTCTGATTTCTCCTTCAAAAAGACAACCCACATCATCTTGGAATAATCCTCAATTAGCAGAATAAAATATCTATCACCCTGCACACTTCTAAAATTTGTAGGTCAACATAGGTCAGTATGCACAAGATCTAGCTATCCATCAGATGTACACTATTTGCTCTTGAAATAAATCCTTGTTTGCTTACCCAACTGACATTCCTTACATACTGGATTAGCAAGCTTAACAATCTTAGGAAGATCTCTAACATCTTGTGTAGAATTGATCTTTATCATTGAGTCAAAATTTACATGACGCATTCTCATATGCCACAACCAACTCTCATCTATTTGAGCAATCAAACAAATTTTCTCACAAGCATTCAAATGAAAAATATTACCTTCAGTGTTAGTGCCAGATGAAATCTCTATACCAAATGCATTTAGGATCTTGCATTTTCCATCCTTGAATTGTATATCCTAACCTTTATCAACCATCTGTCCAACACTCAAAAGATTATGCTTCAAACCTTCAACATACAAGACATCATCAGTATTATGTTTACCATCAAAAGAAATATAACCTCTCCCACGGATCACACAGGCTTTGTCATCTCCAAATCTAACTATTCCACCATCATATCTTTCCATACTCACAAATTTTCTTTTATCACCAGTCATATGATGTGAACAACCACTGTCAATTACCCATTCATCTTTCTCTTCAACTTTAGCAGCTAAAGCTTTCTCCTCAATAGCACAGCTAGTGGAATCAATAGGTATAGGTCCATCTTCCTTAATGGCAAGGAATGCAACTTCATCTCCTTCTGATACTTCATTTATAATACCTTCTTCAACAACATAATAACAATATTTTTTATTCTTATACTTCTAGCTGGGATTGTAAGGCTTATCATACTTCTCATGCTTTTCATATCTATCATTCCTATCATGCTTATCAAATTTATCATGCCTGTCATACTTAGTCATTCTCTCTGGGCATTTAGAAGCAAAATCTCCTATCTTACTATAAGAGAAACATTTCAAAGGCAAATTTCCATCATACTTACTAGCTCCTTTAGGCAATCTCTGAGCAATCAATGCTTCAAGTTCATCCAACTCTCTTTCTTACTCTTCCATCTCTCTTCTCTCTCTTTCATATCTAAATATTTTGTACTCAATAGGATCATATTTCTGCTTATCAGATACATATGCAGATGCTTTGAATGCAATCTCTGCCTTTTCGTGTGATTCTCCAAACTCGCTTAGCTCAAATGCAACAATCTTTCCAGCCAACATTTCTCTTGTCACTGTAGTCACACTCCGGATCTCATCAATAGCAGCAACCTTATGTTTATAAGCAGGAGGCAAAGATCTCAACACCTTAGCAACAATTTCATCTCCCTCAATGGTTCCACTCGCACATATGATACCTAGGACAAGATCATTCACCTTAGCCATGAAAGAGTGTATGTTCTCCTCATCTCCCATCTTCAACATCTCATACTTTCCTTTTAAACTCAGCAACTTAGCAACCTTCACCTATTTATCACCTTCATACAAAATCTCAAACTTTACCCAAATCTCATGTGTGGTCTAAAGTCCCATTACATTTGTCATCTTAGAATCAGTCAGGGCACTGAGCAATGCTTCCTTCTCTCTAATAATATGTTCATCTTCCTTGATCTCATTGGGAGTAGTCGGTACATTCGGAGGAACCATATAGGCATTCTTTGTAATCTTCCAATAATCTTCACCAAGACATTTCAAGTGCACTTCCATCTGGTCCTTCCATATAGCATAGTTATTCCCATCAAATCTTGGACTATCCTATTGGCATTTGGCATAACTGATACAGATGAGGTGATGTAGTTGAAGATGGATGATTGCATTGGTAAAGTTTATAAGTCTATTTGTGATGAAGAGATTGATATTCTATGAATAGATGACATGATCAGTTATTTGTGTTGTCATTGTTGTCAACTAATGTTCATGATGTTTTCGATGTCTTGTTTTGTCATCTAAGTGATTTGATTTACCAAAAGACAAGGTTACCGATAGAGAGCTAAAGTCTATGAAATAGGACTTTAACCGGTAAAGTAGAGTTGTTTTAATTGGATCGGTTGATCGGCGATGATTGGTGATTTTTGGTTTGGATGGTGAACTTGTATCATGGAAAGGTGTATATGACCAGAACCGGACTTGTGGAGATTATCGGAAGGCGTGTTTCAAATTTCTAATGAAGTTTTGCTAAGGTTTTAGTAGGGTTTAAGGACCGGTGAAGAAATCATCAAACCGGTAATGATTTATGTTATGACGGTGATAGATGGCAAGTCTACATGAAGTTGGTAACACAACACAACCCACGTGAAAGATTTAATTGTTGTTTTGGCGTGATTCAAGGAAGATTTTCTTGGAAATCAGTGAAACACTTAGTAGAGTGTTTTGAGGGTTTGACTTTGGTATAGATCGGATTTCCGTGATGGGTTATGATCTGTTGGCATTATAACAGACAAAGGGAGATTGTTGGCATTTCAATAAGGATATTGAGAAGGTTGTTGATGATTATGGATATAACTGATTAAGGATGTTTATTGTCTTAATATTATTATTTTGTCATTGATGTCATGAAATTGATTTTCTAATTCAGTATGATGTTGCCATATCTTAAGAAGTATGATTTGGTGAGTATAAAGATGTCGGTAAAAGACACAAAAAGAATGTGATGAATAAGGGGAGGAATAAGTTATTCAATGGGCAACTATTACTGAGTTAGACAATGATGAGATCATGATGTTTAGATTTTTTTTGATATCCTACATATGCTATTGTTTGTAAGGTTAATACTATACTATGTTACCGAGCAAAGAACCCAGTCGGTAAACCCTAAGGAACCTAGTCAGTAAACCCTAAGGTTATCGCTCTCGATTAATGAAGGCAGAATGTCTACCGAGTGAAGTTTAGTATTTATCGAGTTGCAATCGAGTAATAATAGAATGCATTGAATGAATAAACGTGTTATTTAATGAAGGAAGTTGATGAGCTGGTTATGATTAAATAATTGTTACAACGTGTATAAAGGTTGTTAAGGATCTATGGCAATGAAAGATTGGCAGGAAGACCTACAGCTCAGATTGAACCACAATACCCTAGCACAAGTTCCAAGAAATGTATGCAAGTTTCAAGGCGGGGTAAAACATTTTCAAATCGAAGAATACATTGAACCTGGTCAAGTTTGAAGATCTGATGGCTATGATTGATCATGGGAAATGTGATCAAGGAGATTAAGCAGTTGGCAAATTGTTTATAAATAAGGAACTGTTGATAAACAATGTATGCGGGCAAGTGTAAGCACAGGGATGCTACATAGTGATTACCGAGCACTAAAGATTGAAGACCTGTTTTGATAACAGAGTATAGAGCCCAGCAGAAGGACAAGATAAGTCCTATGACTAGATTGTATTGAGCAAATAAGAATCCGCTTTAGCATTTTAGATGTGAAGTTGCAGATAGATTTTTATTACTGTTATTTTGTAAAGTGACAGAAAATCTCTTAACTGAGTGGACTTAATAGACTTATTTTTAAAACCCTCTAGCAAGGTGACATTCTGATTGAGTGTTTGAAATCCTTTAACAAGGTCACTTCTAACAAGGTGAAGATCCTAACAGATCTGAGGGAAATCCCTTAACCGGGTCACATCTAGCAATGTGTTTGTAATCTTTAACAGGATTTGCTTTTAACCGAGCATACTCTAGAAGAGTATATTTCTTAGTGGGTCCGAAATCCCACAATGGTTTTTCCCTATTTAGGTTTCCATGTTAAATCTGGTGTTATGAGTGTTGTGATGTTTATATGCTTATAAGTTTGCATGTTTAGCAGTTTTGGTATATTATTGAAGTATATGTTACCGAGGTTGAATCTGTTGTTTTTATGGAAGATTAAGTTTGTATGATTCAGCCCCCCCTCTCATCTTGTTAGCTTGGCATCTGTACTAAACATTTAGTGTCAGAACTATCAATTGGTATTAGAGCTTTGGACTCCAGAAGAAAAAGTTTAAAGGTACTTGAGGCAAAGATCCAAAGATGTACAAGAGGGATACACCGAAGCTGAACAAGTCAAGTTTCTCTACATGGTAGAAAAGGATGAAGTTGCACCTATCAGGAGTTGGAGAATATGTTGTATATTATCTAGAGAATGATTTCATCACACCTAGCACCTATCCATTGATAATGGAAGAGATAAAGGCAAAACAAGAACATATTCAAGCAATGATTGAAATAACATCTGCATTGATCGACTCATAGTTTAATGATCTAGAAGGCTGCAATGAATCCAAGGCAATGTGGAATAAGCTCATATCTGTGTATGGCGGAGATGAACATGTTCAAAGAGAAAAAGTGGATAGTCTAAGAGGACAACTTGAATCTATGAGGATGAATGAAGGTGAGAACATAACCCAGTACAGTACAAGATTAAAGGAGATTGTCAATCAAATCAAAGGAGCAAGTGGAATTGTATATGGTGAAAATGGATAACAATAATAACAAAATTGAAAAGGCTAAATGAATTCAACCACAAAAACCCTAGCCTAACAACAACAAAGATCCACCATAACATATGAAGATTACCTAAGACAATGCAAATCAAATAAAATCACAAAGATTATACCATTACATGTCCAATAGGGTTTTGATCTCCATTCTTCCTATCTCCATTGATCTTGCTTGATATATTTGCTCTTAGATTTTATGTGCACAAGAGCTCAACAAAGAACGGAATGTGGTTGCAACAAGTGTAGTCAAGTGCATAGATTGATTAGCTAGGTTGATTAGGGTTTGATAATGAAGGAAGCATCTCCTTATATAGAAGACACTATAAGAAATGGAGGGATAAGATTGAGAGGAGTAAAAGGAGGTCGGCTATGATTAGAGGGTAGGTAGAAGAAATAATAAAATAATGAAAAGGGTAGGTAGTGTAGGAATTAAGAGATGAATGACATGTGTCATGGGTAGAAAAAGGCTAATGAATTAATTAAATAAATAAAGATTTTAATAGAAGAAGTGAGATCAATTAAATAAATAAATATTTATTTAATTTAGGAAATGATAATTTAAATAAATAAAGGTATTTATTTAAATGAGAAATAAGGCTAGAAGAAGATAAATGAATTAATTAAATAAATAAAGATTTATTTAATTAATAGAAGAATTAAGCTTAGATAATTAAATAAATAAATAAAATATTTATTTAATTAGACATGACAATTTTAGGTGTCTACATCTTGCCCCTCTTTGAGACAATGCGGCTTGTTGCATTGTTTCAAAGAAGATAAGATCAACTAATACAGAGTTGCCCCAAGATGGGAAATATATGCCCCCTCGAGAGATTGGATGAAAATGTCTGAAAAGATTGCAGACAATCTCTCGATAATGAAGACGAGATAGAATGGACTGACTGGATAAAGTGACAAAGTCATGGGATAAAGAAGACTGACTCGGGAAATGAGGGCTAGGGCGAGGGTAGGCTATAAGATAGACCACAGGCAAAGGACATCCTCATTGTCATCCACACATTCACAAGAGCATAGTGCAGAGTGAGAAAAGAGCAGTAGCAGTCAGCAGCGATGGCTTTCATTCATAGATTCAACCGCATTCGCCGATTCCAGAGGCCAGTAGAGGCAGGAGAGCCAGTAAGCACCACAAAACCTCCTTGTACTTTGATGCATTTATTGTTGTCATTAATGCATGGTAGATAGGGCAATAAATGCGCTTTAGGTTAGGGTCCAAAAATTTTAGAAAACATCTAAGCGCGTTTGCGTTGGTGCCAGGCGCATCTATGTCCTCTAGGCGCATCTGGGTTTGTGCCAAGCGCGTCTGTGTTGAAAAACGCGTCTGCGTCAAATGCGGCCGTGTCTATGCAGTGTAGGGGTGTCTGTGCCAAGAAGGCACGTATGTGTCGCCCAGGCGCGTCTGTGCAGAGCATAGGCACGTCTATGTTTTTCAGGCGCGTCTGTGTTTTTCAGGTGCGTCTGTGCAGTCTTTAAGCGCGTTTATGTTAGGAAAGCATGTTTATGTCCAAAAATGTGAATTTGCATCTTCTAGGTCAAATTATCAGTTTTGTGATGAACATACGCTGTCAATTGGATAAGCTGCGGAGAGTATACACTCAAGCAAGTCCTCTAGGGAAGACTAGAATAGATCAAGGCACTTTGTGATGAACAGTGAGTACCAAGATAGAGTACTTTGTGATGAACAGGAAGTACTAGAATGTGAGCAGCACTTTGTGATGAACAGGGAGTGCAAATGTGAGTAGCACTTTGTGATGAACAGGGAGTGCAAAACACGTAGTACTTTGTGATGAACAGGGAGTACCACTAGGATAGAAGCAACACTTTATGACGAACAGTGAGTGTCACTAGGATAGAATGCCATATGTACTTAGATAAAAAGTAGCATTTTGTGATAAACAGTGAATGCCACTATGACTGACATGATTTATTTGCTTGACTAGAGGAGTATTTGTCGATGCTAGAGTCACGGGAGAGATTCCCATTGACACAGAGATTGCGACCTGAGTTGACAATTGAGGACTGAGTAGCGATTAAGGCTATGGGATTGAGACATGTTCTGTATGTGCCTGAGTTTCGGGCGAACATGGGATTGCTAACTGCACTGGCGGAGAGGTGGCACTCCGAGACTTGTACTTTTCATTCACCGATGGGTGAGATGACAGTCACCCTAGAGGATGTATACAGGATTCTGTGGATACCGATCGACGGGGAGTTGATTCCGTACGATCGAGATGGAGACAGGGAGGCCCTAAGATGAGTGTTCCAAGACCCAGGATTGGAGATGAGGGCTGGGCATGTGGCTTGGGACACTGGTCTATACCCAATATGCCAGGTTCTTTAGATGCTACTATTGATAAGCTACATGCATTTGAGTTAAGTAATTTTGATAACAGTGGGTCTTCGGTAAATAAAGTTGAATCTGCATTTAGTTCTTTTCATCTTGATGAATCTGATGATTGCAATGATGGAATGAGTAAGTACTCTAAAGGGGATCACACTGGAGCAAGTGAAAGATTTCATAAGAACATGGAAGAAGTACACAAATTGTATGAGGAAATCAGAAAGCAAGAAGAGTTTGAAGCAGTATTAGCCAGAAGGTTACCGAGAGGCAAAGGTAAGTATAAAGGAAAACTACCTTTGAAATGTTTCAATTGTGATAAGATAGGACATATGGCTTCTTACTGTCCTGACAAAGATTCTACTGAAAAGAGAGATTACCGAGATGACAGACAGAAAAATAATCATTACAGAGGACACCGAGACTTCAAAAGAAGAGATAGAAAGTCATGCCTAATATCCAATGAGGAATCTAATGATGATAAATCAGATGAAACTGATACAGAGGAAGTAGTTTATGTGGCTATCAAAGATGGATCAAATGAAGAAAGGTATGAAGAAAAACCTTTAATATCTCATATCAATACAAATGATTCTTGGATCATAGATAGTGGATGCTCACATCATATGACAGGTGATAAAAACAAGTTTGTTATGTTAGAAGATTATGATGAAGGTTATGTAAGATTTGGTAATGATGCACCATGTCTGGTAAAAGGTAAAGGATCCATTACACTTCTTGACAATGCTAAATGTAATGATGTTTTTTGGGTTGAAGGATTGAAATACAATTTGTTGAGTTTAGCACAACTAAACAATATAGGTTACTGAATAGAATTTCAGAAAGGAATTGTCAAAGTTCATGACAAGCATGGAAAGTTAGCTGCTACTAGGACACAAACAAAAGGTAACACATTTCACCTTGACTCAACTCGGAATAAGTGTCTATATGAAAAGATTGATGATACCTGGTTATGGCATAAAAGGTTTTGTCATGTAAATTTTGATAATCTAATCAAAATAAGCAAGAAGCACCGAGTAAGAGGTCTACCGAGTCTTGAAAAACCTGAGAATGCTATGTGCCGAGGATGCCAGATGGGAAAGATGACAAGATCAAGCTTTACAAGTAAGTCCTACACATCTAAGGGAATTTTAGATCTTGTGCATACTGATCTTTGTGGTCCTATGAAAGTTCAGAGTTATTATTGTGATAAATATTTCATATTATTTGTGGATGATTATTCAAGGATGATGTCAGTTATGTTTTTAAAAGAAAAAGCAAAAGCTTTTCAAATGTTTAAATGGTACAAGGCAAGAGTTGAAAATGAAACAAGAAGACAACTGAAATGTCTTAGATCTGATAGAGGAGGTGAGTTCACTTCTGATGAGTTCAACTTATTCTGCAATGATCATGGTATAAAAAGACAAGTCTCTGCACCGAGAACTCCACAACAAAATGGGATAGCTAAGAGAAGAAATGGATCTATTGTGGATTGTGCCAGAACCCTGATGATTGAAAAGAAAGTGTCACAAACATTTTAGAGAGAAGCAATAAGCACAACAGTTTACACCCTGAACCGAGTTCAACTGAAGAAAGGAACTTTGAAGACACCATATGAAATCTGGTATGACAAGAAACCTAATGTAAGTTACTTCAAAATCTTTGGAAGTAGATGCTATGTACACAAAGATGATAGAAATGGAAAGTTTGATCAGAAAAGTGAAGAAGGAACATTTATAGGCTATTCTTCTAGAAGTAAAGCATTTAAATGTCTGATCAAATCATCTAACAAAATAGTAGAAAGTGCAAATGTGAAAATTGATGAATTTGCAGAAAGAAATGATGAAGGAAACTCCAAAGAACCAAAAGATTATGATGAATTTGTCTATGTTGAACCGACAAGTCTTATCGAGAGGACTGCTGAAGGAAATAAAGAGAATATCCAGTTACTTAGTGATGAAGAAGATCATATAGAGCCTACCAAGCCTGTATTAGCCAAGTATGTCAGAAAGAATCATGCATCAAGTTAGATTATAGGAGATAAGGATGATCCAGTGATGACAAGGAACAAATTGAGATAGAACACATGTCTGATATCTGAATTTGAACCGAGAATAGTGAAGATTGGATAAATGCTATGACAGAAGAGATTGATCAAATCAAGAAGAATGACACATGGACACTGGTCCCAAGACCAAAGAACAAAAATGTAATTGGTACAAAGTGGATTTTCAGAAACAAGCTAAATGAAAAAGGTGAGGTCATTAGAAATAAAGCAAGACTAGTTTGCAAAGGATATGCTCAAGAAGAAGGAATTGATTATGGTGAGACTTTTGCACCTGTGGCAAGACTTGAAGGAGTAAGAACATTGTTGGCATATGCTACTTACAAGAATTTCAAGGTATATCAAATGGATGTCAAATCTGCATTTCTAAATGGTATATTAGAAGAAGTTTTTATTGAACAACCTGAAGGATTTGTTGAAGACAAGAATAAAGATCAGGTATGTAAATTGAACAAAGCTTTATATAGTCTGAAACAAGCACCTAGAGCATTGTATGAAAGATTACACTCTTATTTAATCAAGATTGGTTTTATAAGGACAAGTGAATACAACAATATGTACATGAAGAATAATGAAAATGGAATACTGATCTTAGCCATATTTGTTGATGATATTATCTTTTGTGGAAATGACTCTTTATGCAAGAACTTTGGAAATGAAATGAGCAAAGAATTTGAGATGTCATTAGTCGGTGAGATAAAGTATTTTATAGGTTTACAGATACTGCAAATGAAAGATGAGATTTTCATTACTCAATCCAAGTACATAAAGGAAATCTTGAAGAAATTTGGAATGGAGGATTCAAAACCCGTAAGTACTCCTATGACTACCAACTATAAATTATCAAAGAATGATGAATATGCATGTGTTGATGAGACACTTTACCGATCCATGATTGGAAAGCTACAATATGTTGTTCACAGCAGGCCAGATATAGCACATGCAGTAGGTATAGTTGCAAGATTTTCTGTAGATCCCAAGAAAACACACATAACAACAATCAAGAGAATTTTCAGATACCTGAAAGGCATTGAAGATTAGGCTTAGTATATCAGAAAGGAAATGTTTTTGATTTAAAAGTTTATACTAATGTTGATTGGGCAGACAACATTGATGACAGGAAAAGCACAAGTGGAGGAGCTTTCTTTTTAGGAGAAAGACTAGTGAGTTGTCTTAGCAAGAAACAAGGATGTGTTTCACAGTCAACAACAGAAGCTAAATATGTTGTTGCAGCATTGAATTGTACCAATATAGCATGGATCAAACAACTATTGGAAGGTATAAATGAGAAAGTTATCAAGCTAGTCACTATATTCTGTGACAACACTAGTGCCATTAACATTTCAAAGAATCTTGTTATGCACTCTAAGACAAAGCACATCTCTATTAAATATCATTATCTTAGAGAAGAAGTTCAAGAGAAGAAAGTGGTGTTGGAGTATGTTAGCACAAAGGAACAAATAGCAGATATCTTCACCAAGCCACTGCCAAGGGACACTTTTGAGTATCTCAGAAGCAAATTAGGGGTCCTACCCCTATCTTCTATTCACTAACCGAGTTCGGTGAAAGCATCAATTCGATGACTCTACAAAATATCTTTTAGGAGTTTATGTTGATTTACACACTTTAGGAGGTTTTCTAAAGGTGTGCAGGAAACAATACAGGGAACAGGAACTATAGACAAAATGCTCTGACCGAGACTGAGTTGACACATAACAGCAAGGAATTCACTTCTCAGCGAAAGAAATCATGTTTTAGTTCTTTACTTTTTGGCATTGTTGTCAAAGGGGGAGAAGACTGAAGAAAAGCGGAGAAGACTAATGTATGGGGGAGAAATATAATGATAGGAGGAGAGCATTTCAAAATCTCACAGCAATCTGAATCCGAATCAATTAGGTCAAATCAATTGGTTTTTCCATCAATGCCAAAGGGGGAGATTGTTGGAATTATAACAAACAAAGGGAGATTGTTGACATTCCAATTACAATGAGAGATTGTTGGCATTTCAATAAGGATATTGAGAAGGTTGTTGATGATTATGGATATAACTGATTAATGATATTTACCGTCTTAAAATTATTATTTTGTCATTGATGTCAAGAAATTGATTTTCTAATTCAGTATGATGTTGCCATATCTTAAGAAGTATGATTTGGTGAGTATAAAGATGTCGGTAAAAGACATAGAAAGAATGTGATGAATAAGGGGAGGAATAAGTTATTCAATGGGAAACTATTACCAAGTTAGACAATGATGAGATCATGATGTTTAGATTGTTTTTTGATATCCTACATATGCTATTATTTGTAAGGTTAATACTATACTATGTTACCGAGAAAAGAACCTAGTCGGTAAACCCTAAGGTTATTGCTATTGGTTAATGAAGGCAAAATGTCTACCGAGTGAAGTTTAGTATTTACCGAGTTGCAACTGAGTAATAATAGAATGCATTGAATGAATAAATGCGTTATTTAATGAAGGAAGTTGATGAGCTGGTTATGATTAAATGATTGTTACAATGTGTATAAAGGTTGTTAAGGATCTATGGCAATGAAAGATCAACAGGGAGATCTACAGCTAAGATTGAACCGCAATACCCTAGCACAAGTTCCAAGAAATGTATGCAAGTTCCAAGCCGGGGTAAAATGTTTTCAGATAGAAGGATACATTGAACCTGGTCAAGTTTGAAGATCTGATGGCTATGATTGATAATGGGAAATGTGATCAAGGAGATTAAGCAGTTGGCAAATTGTTTATAAATAAGGAACTGTTGATAAACAATGTATGCAGGCAAGTGTAAGCACATGGATGCTACATAGTGATTACTAAGAACTGAAGCTTGAAGACCTATTTTGATAACAGAGTATAGAGCCCAGCAGAAGGACAAGATAAGTCCTATGACTAGATTGTATTGAGCAAATAAGAATCTGCTTTAGCATTTTAGATGTGAAGTTGCAGATAGATTTTTATTACTGTTATTTTGTAAAGTGACAGAAAATCTCTTAACCGAGTGGACTTAACAGTCTTATTTTTAAAACCCTCTAGCAAGGTGACATTCTGATTGAGTGTTTGAAATCCTTTAACAAGGTCACTTCTAACAAGGTGAAGATCCTAACAGATCTGAGGGAAATCCCTTAACTGGGTCACATCTAGCAATGTGTTTGTAATCTTTAATAGGATTTGCTTTTAACCGAGCATACTCTAGAAGAGTATATTTCTTAGTGGGTCCAAAATCCCACAATGGTTTTTCCCTATTTGGGTTTCCATGTTAAATCTAATGTTATGTGTGTTGTGATGTTTATATGTTTATAAGTTTGCATGTTTAGCAGTTTTGGTATATTACTGAAGTATATGTTACCAAGGTTGAATCTGTTATTTTTATGGAAGATTAAGTTTGTATGATTCACCCCCCCCTCTCATCTTGTTAGCTTGGCATTTGTACTAAACATTTAGTATCAGAACTATCAATGATCAACCAACAATTGATATTGCATTGTAATTTGTTGTAATGATCTGTATGATTTGAATTGTAAATTCATGATGTAATTAGGGGTTTGTGGTCGACCTAGTTGAGATGGCTATTTAGGATGACACAGTTGATTTTTATTGTGTCGGTGGTCTTAGAGAATGTGTTAATCCATCCAAGTGAAGTGTGAGATCTTCTTGACAGTTGCAGAGTGTTGTGTATAACTGGATTTGATCAAGCAAGAAGAGAAGTGCAAGTAATAGATCATTTTCTTAGTGATGTTCCCTAACATTTGCAGCAAGTTAAATCCCTTAACCAGGTAGGTCCTAACAGGCCTTAAACATTCAAGTCCCCTAATAGGGTAGCTCTCAAAAGAGTGTTAAATCCTCTCACGAGGTTGATCCTAACATACCATCAAGATCCTAATCGAGTTGATAGGCAAATCCCCTAATCGTGTGACTCCTAATAGGGTCTGCTCCTAACCGGGTGTATTGTAAGCTCCTAACATGGTGTACTTCAAAAGAATACAAATACTTGTGGGTACCAACTCTCATCGTGGTTTTTCCCTATTTGGGTTTTCACATAAAAAAATTATGGTGTTCATGTGTGGAATTTTTTTCATGTGATGTTCTTGTTTATATTTCATTTCATGCATTATTTCTGAGACACTGATTATGATGTTTTATCAGAAGTTTATCAAAGGTTACCAGTACTGATAAGAAGTTTTTTGAGAAAGTATTTGATCTAATTGATAAGGTTAATGAGTTGGTAAATGATCAAGTTTATATGATTGCTTTGGCGGTGAAAGTATTGGTAAATGATTTGATTAATGTGTTAAGAAAATCTGATAAAGGTGTTATTAGATCCAATTAAAGAAGTTGAGACATTTGTTAAATGGTTTCAGATCTGAGATAAGTTTGATTTTGAGTTTAAAGTTTCAATTGGTCTTAATACTGATTCACCCCCCTTAGTATTAACAGGATCCTCATAGGATTAAAATGTCCTTAAAGAAAACACCTTGGGATGCCATCCTAGATATCCTAGTTGTGATGGCTTTCCCTATGAAATTTATAAAGCCCTTTGGCCTTGTGTTGGCTCAGACCTGCATAAAGTTTATTTGGAAGCTCTACATTCTCAATCTCTTGGTTATCTTATTAACAAAGGGAATATCAAGTTCATCCCTAAGGCAGGGGACCTTGAGGATATTTACAATTGGCAACCTATCACATTACTCAATTTCTCCTACAAGATCATTTACAGAGCACTGGCTCTCAAGATTCACCATCTCCTCCCTCAGATTTTCCGCCTTGAGTAGACAAGGTTCATCAAGTCCAAAGTTATTCTAGATAAAATTATTGTTGTTTAGGAAGGTATGGAGTGGGCTTGACACTCCAAACAAAATTCCATTCTTTTTAGGATAGACTTTGCTAAAGCCTATGACCATATTGAAAGGCCTTTCATTCTTGCTATGCTTCAGGCCTTGGGGGTTGGTCATCAATTCATTCAATATGTGCAAATAATTTTTGGAGACGCCTCAACTTGTATCACCATCAATGGTCATCAATCTTTAGCATTTGGATTGTTTCGGTCCATCTTCCAACATTGCCCCTTGGCTTCCTCTTTGTATGTGTTTGCTACTGAAGGTTTTGGTTACCTTCTCACAACTTCCATCTCTATTGCGTGCATCAATGGGATTTCATTGCATGAGTCACCTTCTCATCTTGTTAATGGTCATTTTGCAGATGATTCCATCCTCACCCTTATTGAGGATGAAGATAATATTCACGAAGTTCTTCAATGCCTTGATACTTTTTGTTTGGCTTCTAGGTCGATGATCCAATGGCACAAAACCCAATGTTACAAATAATTCTTTCTCTTAGCCTCTCCTTAGATTCTACAATATGACTAGAAATGGATTCAATATGGGGAAATCTTTTGATTTCTAGGAATTCCCTTTGCCTTCCAAGGTCTCCTATGGATCTTTAGAATGTGGTTCTCACAATAATTGAAAAAAATTTATCTTACTGGATTACTAAGCCACTCTTGTTGGCTAGTAAATTCTAGATTTGTTCAAAGGTTCTTGCTACTATTCATGTGTACTATTCTTCATGTTTCTCCCCCTCAAAATAATTTTATACTAAACTTCAGAAGCTTATTCAATATATTTTGTGTGCTTCGATAGTTGGCCATCATGGCTTTCACAGAGTTGCTTGGGATTATTGTTGTCTCCTCATGGAGTCCAGAGGACTTGGCCTTATTTCTACCTAGAAGCGGGGTCTTTATCTTTGCACTAAATGGCACATTTAGGCTATCATTGGTGATGAGCCCTGGAAATTTCTTCTTAAACATTGCACTTTTGTATGATATCTAGCCAATAGGCCCTCGTGGAAGGGGATCAACTTTCAAGCTCTTCTTGTCATGAAAGACGTTATGCACATTTAAGGCACTTTTTTTCCCAAAAGCATTTGGCATGCTTGGAAAGTTGTCAAACCTTGGCTTTGTTGGGATGGTCTTTCTTTCAAATTCAAGGGCTTTTGTTAGCCTGTGTTCCTAGGGTTAGTGTTGTGTGCTTTCACAAACACAATATTTACACCCCTAGGGATTTTTTCCGCAAATATACCATGCAACTCCATTCTTGTGAGGACATGCAAGTTCAATTTCATCTTTCCCATTCAGATAAACAATCATTTGACCTTGTCTTGTTGGCCTTTCCTCTGAATATGCTACACAAGCTAGACATTTAGTCTATCAAACCTTGGTGGAAATATCGGTGTTGGTTTCCCAACAAGCCCTTTTTCAATTGCAAGCCCAAGTTGGGATACCACTGGTTTGTGCCTCATTTGCTTATGGTCTCAACTTTGAATCTCTGGTGGCATTTGTAGTTGTCACATCACATATGGCATCACATATTTTAAACTATATGGTCTGGCATTGTTGAGCCTAAGCAAGCTCATTTTTCCTAGTGTATTATTTTCCAAGGCTTGTCATTGGGTTCTCGGTTGCGGCACTTGGGAGATCTTGATCCAAGCTACCCATTTTGTGGTCAACCATAAAATTTCACCCATCTTTTTTGATTCTATCATCAAGCTCAACATTTGTGGAATTGGATTCATGATTTTTTAAGTCTTTTCAACCTAAACCATTCTCTTGGCATATGGCTCTTTCGGGGGACTCCCCTTAGATTCCCTTCAAATTCATATAGATTTGGCATGCTTTCAAGGTGGAAATCCTCTTCACATTATGGAATGATAGAAATGTTGTTTTATTTTCTCACAGCTCTATTGATATTCATGTTTCACTTTTTACTAGAGCATGTATTTGTAATAATGTGATGCTTCAGATTCAAGTGCAAGCCAACAAGGTTGTACTCGAGGTGGACCACTTGCAAGTGGTTTTGGATCATTGGGGAAATAATCCTTGTATAGTTTCATGGGTACCTTTAGACCCTTATGCCTCTTGTTTCCTCTCTTTTCCCCGTGGTTGGTAGTGCGGCCACAACTCCTCTACTTGTCATTCGTAGCCTTCATAGGCCTAGATTCCTCATCATCAAGATGGTAGGGGTAGAAATTTCATTCAACATTTCTTAGCCTCTCCACCATGTGGTAGTTTTGCCTCTAGGTGGGGCACAAGGGGTGTTAAATTTTCTATTGGTGGTGGTTCTGGCTGGCCAAATACTAATGGTGATAATACATGGCCTAGATCTCCCAAAGGGTTCTTGCGATTTGCCCTAGCTATCTCCCTGATAAGAAGGAAAAAGAGAATGAAGAGACAACTAATAAACAAGGTTGGCCCCTCCCAGATGACAACCCTAACCTCGTTGATGTATGGGGTACCAAGGACGATCGTGATCCCCCTCTACCTCCTGCTACCACTGTCTTAGCCTCTTAGTAGTTTGTTTTCAGTTGTTTATGTTTTTAAGAGTTGCCTATGTTTTTTTTATGTTTAGTGATATTTTTAGGTGTTGCCCTTACAACTCATGAGGGGTGATAAAGTATCCTCCTACTTTTTTTGTGTGAAAAGTTGAGGCAAGAGGACTAAAACTCATCGGGGAGGGAAAGTGCACTTCCCTATTTGAAATAGGGCATGTTTAAGTGGGATAGAGGTGCCTAAGGTGCCCTAGTTTAGATAGGGGCATCCCAAGCTCCATTTTCCTCCCAAAATAGGGAAAACAAGGCTGGATTTAGGAGGGCACAATCTCAAGATGGGGTCCACTCAATCATGCAGTCAAGTGACATCAAATTTTGAGTAAAAAGGTCTAAAGTGAACCTAAGAGAGAACTAGGATGGAACACTTTAAAGTAGGAGCACAAAAATGAGGTGTGAATTGCACGAGGTTACAATTTATAATGCTACAGGTGGAAATAAGTATCTTAGCCTTAAAAGGTAAACTAAGAATTTATTTAATCATTGCTTTCAATTTCATTAGGCAACAATCAATTAGGCTCAACTTATGTCCTCTAGGAAAGTTAAGCATTGTGATTAATTGTTCCTATTTTGCGTTTGATTACATTTGATGTGAATATATAAGAACTAAGTTAAATGATACAAAAGTTGACAATATTTAACATAAATAGAAAATAAATTATAGTAAACCAAAATATAAGCTCAAATATAGAAATGAGATTGTAGAGCATGTATACAACATATTGCATTTTGTAGATGAATTTTGCCTCGATGAATTCATAGAAACAATGCTCCATCAATCGACCTTTAAAGTAATTCCAATATTCACATGTCAACTCATGTTTTCAAGCATTGAGTGAGTCCCTTTATAGGTTCTTACTTCTTTTTTGCAAGTTTCCTTTCATGTTTAAAAGCTTAGCTCATTCAGAGGCTGCCATGTGTTTCCCCTGTGCAAATCCTATTTGGTCCAAATAATTGCCCCTAGTGCAATGTGTTAGGGTGTCATGTGGTGGCTTCACACACCACTAAAAACAAAAAAAGTAGTGCATCATCTTTTT
This sequence comes from Cryptomeria japonica, assembly GCF_030272615.1. Lineage (NCBI taxonomy): Eukaryota > Viridiplantae > Streptophyta > Pinopsida > Cupressales > Cupressaceae > Cryptomeria > Cryptomeria japonica. Next base: position 115,644,162 of record NC_081415.1, on the reverse strand, counting down.
CATGCGACTAAGACCACATTACTCCATATGTTAGGCTAGTGCAACTGAAGTGACGTTCGAAGGATATACCAAATTATAAGTTGTGTCATTAGCCCAAATATAAGAGGGTTATTTGTGAAATGAACAAGATATCCAACACATGACAAGTCTATGCATATCCTAAAGAATGAGTATTCTCATCCTTAAAGGCCTAGGATTGGTGGATTCAATAATTGACTCAGCTAGCAATTTCAACAGAAATTTAAGGGAAATGTTAATGGCATCACCATCACACGCAAAAAAGCTAAAATAATTATCTAGTTAGGTAGTTTCAATAGTCACCATGATGGAAACACCTACATACAAAATGGGGAATCTTTTATGTTTCCTTGGTTTCCAAAGAAAGAAGGGAAGGAGGTTTCCTATTTAAGTTAAACGGGTTGATGTTTTAAGGGTTCATTATTTTCATGTTCTTAAGAACTATTACTGCCACCACTAGTGACCATAGCTTGACTGAGAGCTTCCAAACCAAGTACAATGCAAGTTCAAGCATAAGCTCAAATTCCCACTCTAGTGCCAACTAAAATTTTCATGGCATGGAATAGTGGTAAAAGACTCACTCCTCCTACTCCTCTAGGGGTGTGGGATCCTAATCCTACCAATGCTCTAAAACCACTTCCCAAGTTCATAGGAGAGGATTTTAAGTTACCAACAAAGAATTTGCAAGATGTTGTTGTAGACACCTAAAATTGTCCAGTCTAATTAAATAAATATCTTTATTTATTTAATTATTTTAGCCTAATTCTTCTATTAATTGAATAAATCTTTATTGATTTAATTAATTCATTTATCCTCTTCTAGCCTTATTTCTCATTTAAATAAATACTTTTATTTATTTAAATTATATTTTTTCCTAAATTAAATAAATATCTTATTTATTTAATTGATCCCACTTCTTCTATTAATTAAATCAATCTTTATTTATTTAATTAATTCATTAACCTTTTCTACCCATGACACATGTCATTCATCTCTTAATTCCTACACTACCTACCCTCATTATTTTCTTATTTCCTCTACCTACCCTCTAATCATAGCTAACCATTTATCTTTTACACCTCTCAATCTTATCCTTCCATTTCATATAGTGTCTTCTATATAAAGAGATGCTTCCTTCATTATCAATCCTATGCACCCCGATGATTACTCGACTACACTACACTTTTGAACTTTCATATGCGATCCTACTTGCAACCACATTTCCATTCTTTGTTGAGCTGTTGTGCACACATAAAATCTAAGAGCAAATATATCAAGCAAGATCAATAGAGATAGGAAGAATGGAGATCCAAACCCTATTGGACATGTGATGGTATAATCTTTGTGATTTCATTTGATTTGCATTGTCTTAGGTAATCTTCATATGTTATGGTGGATCTTTGTTGTTCTTAGGCTAGGGTTTTGTGGTTGAATTCATTTAGTCTTTCAATATTATTATTGTTGTTTTATCCATTTTCACCATAAACAGTTGTTGTGTGCATAATGCATCACATTGTAGAACATATGGTGTTGAGGTTGTTCATGCTTCATTCAAAGAGAAATATTTTCATTGGTATTTGTCCCTACCTTTGAACTTAATTGGTGCCTAACTAGCTCGATGATAGTTTCTTCAACTAATTTATAAAGAAAGGTGACCGGTCTTTCATGCTTTAACTATTGATAATCATTAAAAGAGCCCCTTACGAAACCATCACCGATTTCAACACTAGGCTCCATAAGACCTAACAAATAATTTCAAATACTGGTCGACCCCCAATAGGTATGTCCATCCTCTTCTACTTAAAAATATTAAATTCAGATTTAGTTGTGATGATCCAATCATTGGAATGCCAAACACTTCCATATGCATATGACTTAGTTGTTGTAATGGTGAAATATTAGGTTTTTCACAATTAGATATGAAAGAAACCGCTAATTTTAGGCTTAGGGACCATTACATTAAAGAGGGTTAAACCCAATAGGTCTAGCCACAAATCAACAAAGATCCCTAAGAATTGTATTGGATTTATAGGAGTTGACTTGACTGCCCTCTTTTAAGTTGAATTGTGAAAATATTTAATTAGAGTAAATGTGTTGGAATTGAAGTAATTATGTGTGAATAGTGAGCTACAATCATTAGAGTGAGCCACAAACTTGGATGTGAGAAATGCAAGTGTATTTGGATTTGTTCCCAGAAGGAGCTCCTGAAATGTTGGGACTAGTGTTCCCATCACACCGTTCCTCCACTTTTTTTGCCATCCAAAGGGGAACCTACTCATCTTTGTAAATAAAGTGTATCCTGAAGATCATAGCTTTGTACCTTCTTCCTACACAGAGAATGAAGGGGAAATAGGTTGGGAATATGGGTTTTCCTTAGGAATTAACCTTGAATGGAATATTGCAAATACTAAAATAAACAATGGAGAGATATACCTCATATCTACAATAGCCGATAATGATGCTTTGATTCTTGAATGTGATCACATATGTTGTATGAAATGGCATGAACATGACAAAAACCTAATAACACACATGCTTCCATATGAATAATGCAACTTTTCTCCACAAAGGTTGAATGAAGAGTATGTAGCCTTGAAGATCTATGAAAATGCTTGATTGCTTGGATATGGAGACTTAGATTGAAATGAATTGATCAAATGTATTTATATATGAGATCCTAGCTCAATTTATCAATTAGAACAAATTCCATATAGAGCCACCAATTTTGTTTCCTATTGGAAAGATAGGTCTCATCCCTCTCTTGAAAATTGGGCCCCATTGAGGTGGACCAGGGCATTGGGCGCTCTGGTCAACCTCAATCATGGACCAAAATTAAGGCCCATAGAGGAAGACACCATTCCAAAGAATCATTTGGTAGGTGCATATGGTGTAAAAACTAGATTTAAGGCACTGAATGAACCCATATAGTAGATGAGGGGGAGACACACTAAAGTAGCCTTACACAAACATGAGGTGTAAATTATCTCAGTGTCAATTTATGATGCTACAGTTGCGATGGTTGAGAATAATCTAATAGATGTATATGCTTAGTCGCGACTTAGTCAGAGTGGTAGGCCTCCCTTTTAGCATAATCACTACCAAGGAGTATCAAGAGAAAGTAATCAACCTAATCCTTCAAATAATATGATGTTGATTCATACTTCACTTCATACTATATTTCCAAATCAAAATAGAAAAGTAGTGGTGCCAAAATAGCATGGTGGATGATTCAAATGCATGGTATTTTTTACGAGATGATGTGCACATGCCCAAAAATTTCCCCAAAGGTAATCTTCAATACAAGATAGAAAAACAACAATGTCAAGGGATTGCACCCAAGGCAAGCACTTATACCTATCAATCCCCTAGAGTGGAAAATGCCATCCTGATGGCCCAGGTTCAAGGCATGTCCCTTGAACAAGAAGGTTAATCTGCTCTAGATCATGTGGTTTTCTCATGGATGAAGGGAGAAGATGAAATATTCAACAATAAAGTTTGGACATCCAAATATCCTTAAGTTTAGTCAAATTAATACTCCATCTCAAAAAAGAGACAAACTAAAGAGTATGTATCCCTAACATTCCAATTAAGCCTACATCTTAAAGAAATCTAGGAACAAAAGTAGCAACTTTCATTTTTCAAAAGTAGAATGAAGTGTTCTCAAGTAAAGTAGAGGAACTAAAGGCCCAACCCTTCGAACCATTGAACATAGTAGAGCAATTGAAGAAATACCCAACCAATGTCTCTCTATGGTCGGCCATCCCAAAACAAAAGTCTTTACTACAGAAAGCCTTTGAAGGGTAGGAGAAATTGGTACAAGTTGATTTGGCCCAAGAGCACGGTTTGATAAAAAATAAGGAGCTAGCTAAAGGAGCACAAGGCTAGGTAGTTGTGATATTCATAAATATTAAAGAAGATATGGTGAAGGAAGAAGTAGATAAGTCAAACCTACCCCTTTTTCTTGACTCTTATTGTAAGGAATAAACTATTACACAAATCTATGATTAATTCTAGTGCTAGCACCACAATTATGTTGAAATTTTTTTGAACTCATTAAAGCTAGACTATGAGCCTTTAGATTTATTTCTCTACTACAACATATTTCTCTCAATTTCTTTAAATAAATTTAGGTACGTTTCCTCAACAAGATAATCAGCCTTATATTTTAGTGTTGATGACCTACTTTCAAAAATAAATATTAAATATAAAAAACTAATTAAAATATTAAAAGATATATAGTTTAGAAAAAATAACTTACAGATCTACAAAAAAAAAATTTAATATTATTTATATGAGTAGGAGTTGTTGAAACATCGATTTTTTCAAATAATTTTACTTTTTTGGTGATTGGCCCCAAAAGTGGTATAAAATATGTGTTTTGATGAATATGCACATCAATATCTATTGATTTAAAAATATATTACACATACACAAAAAATATAGGGGAACATAAGGTCTCCCCTCAAAGTCATAGAAATCTAAGGCAGAATCACATAGGCAAAGCCCAAAAAGCATAATAACAACTAAACAAAATAACAATCATATGGTTTGAGCTCAAATAGAAAATAACCATAAAAAACAAGCCACTTAAGTGGCAAGAGTAATCCCAAAAGGAGACAGAGGGGGATCTCGATCATCCGGTTTGCCCCATACATCAACGAGGTTTGAGGTGATATTAGGAAGGGACTATCACTCATCAACATTCATCTCTCCTTCCAATTTATCTTCAATCATGTTTGGAAAAATGGCTTAGCTCCAACCAAGGGAGTTACTTTGGAGAGTGTGGCCAACCACCACCACCACTACTCAAAGGTCATTTGGTACTACTATTAGTAGATGACCCTGTATCACCCATAGACCACCTGGAAGTTGATCCTTAAAGTGGGGGAGAAGTAAATCTTTGTTGAGCTGAACCACCTGTTTCACCATAGTTGCAACGAGGGGTTTAGCATCTTGGTGACTAGGAACATTGAGTTGAGAAACTTCGACTATGTCTGTGACCACAAGGTGGAGAGCAGTTGTGGAAATTAAAACTAGCCAAGGGCGTCTCGGCCACAATACATGAGCCATTACTAGGTAGTGAGAAAGTAGCTCCTAAAGATGAGAAACCTTAAGGGCCACTTTGTTTGCCTTCACTTGAATCTAAAGAATTGTATTGTTTCAATTAGTAGCTTTAGTAAAAAAAAAAATAGAAGTATCAATAGAGCTGTGAGCAAAAATAACAATATTTGTATATTTCCATAAAGAAAAGAGAATCTCCATTCTAAAAGCATGTCAAATATAGGTATGCTTAAAGGGAATGCGAGGCCAATCCCCTAAAATAAGCATATGCCAAGAAAAAGGGTTATGGTCAAAAGGGGGGAAAATGTCATGAATCCAACTCTATAAATGTTGAGCATGGTGGTAAAACCAAAAAAGGTGTTTGAAAGTCTTTGGTTTGCCACAAAAAAAACAATGCAAGTCCAAGACTCTTATATGTATGAGATGAGAGCCCACTAGCAAGCCTTGGAAAATAATACACCAATCAAGATGGGCAAGCTTGGGATCCATGATAGTCGACCAAATGTTGTTAAAATGTTGTTGCCACACAAACAAAGGTGACTGCAAATGCCACCATAAATTAAGAGACAGAGCCATAGGAAGGCTGGAAGAGTACACATGCTAGCCGAACCATATCTTGTAATTGTAGAATGCACTGTTGGGATGCTAATGCCAATCCTTCCACCAAGGCTTGATAGAGTGAATGTCAAGTTTGTATAGCATATTCAAAGACAAAGCCACAACCTTATCGAATGTTTTTCAATTTGGTCATGTGAGATAGTACTGGACTCTTAAATCTACCCAAGTGCTAAGAGCCATAGTAGCTCTAGAAAAAATCTTGCGTCCAGTGTTAATGCCCTTCTTATAAAACCACAAGGCAAAAACCCATGGAAGATGAACCAAGCGGAGGCCGTCAACATGAATGAGAGGAGAGAACCAAAGGCTATGCTTATTAGAAGATAACCTATCTTTAAACTCAGAGCCAAGGCTTGATAGCTTCCCAAGCACACCAAATATTTTTGGCAACAGAAGTGCCTTTGATTTGAACAACCTTAGGCATAACAAGAAAGGTTTGAAAATCAATCCCCTTCTAGGATGGCCTATGAGATAGAAAACTAGAGGGAATGTAATCTCTAAGAAGAATCTTCCAAGCCTTGTTACCAAAGAAAGCACAAACAATCCATTAGACACGAAGGGATAATCCTTATCTCTAAGTGGAGAGGAGACCAAGCCCACTAGAATCCCACAGGAGATAACAAAACTACCAAGAAATATAGTGAAAACATTTGTGATCTTCAAAAGAAGGCCATAAGAAATCATGAAGAAGCTTCTCTCACCTCAAATAAGAGGCATTGAAAGGGGCAGTCAATAATACACATGGGTAGCTAGAAGGATTTTAGAGTAGAACTAGAATTTATTACTTAAGGAAAGAGGCTTAATAATCCAATACAAGAGCTTCTTCTCAATTCTATCAAGGATCACATTCCATGGGTCAATGGAAGACACCTGAATAGTAAAGGGAATTCTTAGAAAGTGAAAGACTTCCCCATAACCAGTCCACTTCCACCAATACCCAAGAAGCCAAGAGGGCACATGAAGGAAACATTGGTGATAACACTATATGTTTATGCCATTGAATGGAAAAACCAAAATCCAGGAAAAAGGTGTCAATACACCAAAGAGCCTCTTTGATGTTTTGCTCCTATTCAATGAGTGAGAAAAAATCATCCACAAAATGCCCATAAACCATTAGGTTAGGTGAATCAAGCATGGAAATTCATCAAACTCTCTCAGTGGAGGTAGAGTTTGTCAAGAAATACCCAAATCCTTTAACAACAAGAACATACAATTAAGGAGTAAGAGGACACCCTTGATGGATGGAATGGTTGATCCCAAACCCATAAGACTAGTGTCCAATCATAGTGATGCACGTTGATGCATCCCCAAAAAGCATTCACACAAACTAGATAAAGCGAGGACCAAACCCAAGATCCCCCAACATGGCCAGAACGAAAGGCCATTTAATGCAATCATAGGCTTTGGCAAAATCAATAATTAATTTTCAAAAAAAGGGCTTTATGTTTTGAATGTTGAACCCATTCCATACCTTACCAGACAACAATGATGTTATCCAGAATAAATATGGATTTAATGAATCTTGTTTGCTCAAGATGAACAATTTAATGGATCAAATGATAGATTTTGAAAGCCAAGGCCTTGGCTATGATTTTGTAGGATACATTAAGCAACATGATCAACCACCAGTCGAAAATGTCCTCTAGATCACCAATTTTAGGTATGAATTTGATGTTTCCCTTTATTGATTAATTTACCTAAAGACTGATTATGAAAAGCCTCTAGAGAAAGCTTATGAAGGTCAGAACCAATACAAGGCTAAAGGGATTTGTAAAAATTGCATGAGAAACCATCACAACCAGAAGCTTTGGCCATCTTTTCTAGAGCTCACAACCTCTTTCATATCCTCTAAAGTGAATAAATTGTCACAAAAATTATTCTTTGGCCTTGAAGAGCTGATATGACACAACTCTAAGACATTATTGGACAACATTGTCTCACTCAGGAGAAATTTCTTGAGCAATGAAAGCTTTCTCATAATGGCACACAAATGCCTAAAGAATATCTAATAGCTCAAAGAGCATGGTTTGACCTTGATTTTTTTAATTATTAGTGAAGATTGATGAGATAATAAGTCTTTAGAAGCTTTATCCCCAACTTTTAACTATTGTAGTTTGGCCTTGATTTGAGCTCCTTTGGTAGAATTGGAATCAACAATTTTCTTCTATTGAGGCAATAGATGCACCCAGACTTGCAAAATTGGAGAGAATGAGTCAATGACAAGTTCTTCTATGGTATGTTGGAGATTTGAGGTGGTGGCCTTGTAGGACCACTGATGAAAACTAGCAAGTTGACATCCGTAAATGCGAAGGAAGTGTGACATATGCTAGATAGCACAGTTCCACTAGGCAATCCACCCAAAAGTCTTAGCGGGATGACATTCATCATCTCAAACCCATTGTATGTGAACCAACATGGTCTTGTGACTCAAGAAAGAAGTACTTAAAAAAAATGCATTTTGGAAGGTCGTTCCATGCCCACATGCCATTCAATGTCGAACTTAATGGGGTAGTGGTTTTACGTAGTGACCTATCTAGTTAAGGACTATTGTAAATGATAGTATGAACAGTATGATCAAGCCATTTAAGTACTCTATCATTTCATACCCCAAAAATACTCTACGCATGCCAAACAATTTGAGGATGGTGGTGATATGAATTAGGATCATAAAAACCCAATTTATTACATATATATAACTATACCTCTTATTCAACAAGTGCCCAATGAAAAGGTAATAAGCCTTCTTTTTTAGATGCCATATAAACCATATTGAAATCCCCACACAAAACCTAAGTGGAAAGGGGAATTGAATCCGCAAACCATCACTAGAGGGAAGATCTTTCAATAGCATCATTGGGGGAATAAACATTAATGATCCCAAAAGAGTAATTTTTGATTGACATGAGGATCCACACCAGCCACTGAAAAGGATCAAACCCATGATCAAATACACAAGAATGCCACCATAGTGCAAGAAGGGTAATTACTCCTCCATGACCGGCCTTGTGTTTGGAAGCAAAAACCAACCCAACTAGACAAATAACTCAACATGGTATAGAGAGCATGAAAGAAGTAATCTTAATCTCCTAAAGACATAACACATCAATACCAAGATAACTTTGTCGATTATCCCACACAAAATACTTCCTACTGAGGTCAATGAGGCCTCAAACATTCCATGAGAGAAAATTCATGTAATAAAATCTTGCATGTCATCATCATCCTTAAGAGAGGAGAATCGGTTCTACAAAAGTTTGAAGCCGACTATAAACCAAGCAATACATTTGTTCCTTTTTCTAGAATAATCTCACCTTCCTCCTCATGACTAGAAGGGCAACAAGAACGACACAAATGATGAGCTTGAGCTGAGAGCACTGAGGATGATTGAGGAGTTTTCACAAAGGGTTGACAAGTAGAAGCCTCACTTGCATCAGGAACAATACTTTCTCCCCCCTTGTCTAAAGGGTTTGCGACTACATGTGGTAGATGAGAAACAATAGCCTCTCGGGGCTTGGGTGGTACATTCCTAGACAAAGTGGCTTTTCCCTTACACATCATCATCATCTAATTCTCTTTAGTTTTAGTTGCCTAGAGAGAGGTGCATGGAGGGTTTGTAACCTAGGAGAGGTTTTAGGCCTCAGAGAAGCCAATGGACAATCTTTAATCTTATACTCGATATATTGACAACACAAACATGTATTAGATAGATTTAGATAGAGCACATGTTGAGTGTGATGACAACCTCCTATCTAAATCTGTATCATATCTTTTAGGTCATGAGATAAATCAACTTCAACATAGACCCTTTTTTGAGGTTGAGCATTATAAACTGGTCTAGTTTGACACAAATAACCTTCCCTAGGGAATAAGAAATGGCAGGAAGCAAATGCCAACAAGATAGAGGAAGACACGTGAATACAACCCAACTAGGACCCAAGGCTTCTTGTCATCAAAGACACAACTCTCAAGACCATGCTTGAAAGACACACAAATATGACCTAACATACCATGGGTCATTCTGAAAAATGAAGTGAACATGGTTAATCTCAACAAAGAAAAAAAGAAAAAAAGCCTTTGGTAAGGTTTTGTACGTCGACAAGGTGGATCCCATGTGAGTTCTATGCCTCGGCAACCCAATCCCATATCATGCTTTCAAGGGGGGCCTCACAACAAAATAACCATTAAGTGTGTATTGTTCAAATCATTTACATGTCGAATCAAATTTCAAAATGGGTAAAACCACATTCGTGAGGTTATCAAAAAGCATACCTCGTGAAAAACTTTTAGAACAAATTTCTAAGGATTCTGATTCAATGGAGCCATTCACACCAATGCCAAAACATCAACACAAACATCAACTGTTGGTTTGAAGTTGGTTGTGGCCATTAAAAAAAGCTAAAATGTCCTGCAGTTATTGTAGTATGACTCAAGATCAATGCAAAGAACCAATATGTAGAGAAAATAAATAAGGAATCCTAGTAGAGCAAAAAACATCACACCAACCTGCACCTCATACCTAAAATATGCATAAATAGTAAACGCTTTTAATTGGAAAAGTTATGGCCCATACCTAACTTAGCTAGAATGAATCTAGCTAGACGACATGTTTGATGAAAACTAATTAGAAATTAGAAATTCACTTGTGTTGATAAATTAGTCTAAAGTGTGACACAACTTTGTACTTTTACCCAGGTGAACCGAAAGAACTCAAGATTTTGCAAAAGATGATAATAGCTACAAGTGACTTATGGGTGCTAATGAAGAAAAACCCAAGTCCTTGCAAAAGATGTTAGATATTGCAAGTAATTAGTAAGTGGCTAATGAAATGACACCAATAATATATAGAAAATGTTAGTGGATTGCCTAAAACTATTTCTCTAGTATTCTACTTAACCCTTTTAAAAAATATAACACTCAAGTTAGTTCATTTTATTTATGTGGGACTTCAAAGTCATTTTTCCTTGTATGCTCTTCTTTTTGGAGGAAAATTTATTCTTTTGGTCCATGTGTAAGAATATTCTCTATATTTTAGAGAACTCCACAAAACAAAAGGAAACCTTGCATGTACGATAAATATCAACCCTTCTTTGGAACTATTGGAATCTAATGCTTGGATTCCCACTCATTTTAGCTATTTAAACTTGTCCAAAATCCAATAAAATTTTAACAAATTAAAAAATTAAACACCATTAAAATTTTAACAAATTAAAAAATTAAACACCATTTAAATTTAACATATTAAAAAATAATAAAACATTAATGCTCTTAATCATTATTAATTCTTAATATTTATTATTAGTTAATTATTTACTCACTATTTTATATTTTCTATCACTTTAAATGCTTTTGCATTCTTTTTACTCATGTAATCACGGAGTATAAGGCACATGGCACACGTTTATTTGGCAACTTATAATATTCATTCGACTTAAACTATTCTTTCCTTTATTCCATGAGCATGTGAAAATTATGGGAAAAAACATTCATATCAAATAATTGAGAGAACTTCTAGATTCGTTCTAGATAAGCTTCTAGAATAAACAAGGTATTCAAAACTCCGCGTAACTTTAATCCAACTACTTTTTATTAATTTTTTTTATACTCCACTAGCTTATGTTTGACTCTTAAATATATTAATAAATTAAAAAACAAGATTCATTGCAATCTTAGAGGAAGGTTCCATGTGGTTGGTTTTATGAATTTATTTTTTCGACTGATAAATCTATTAAATGAGCAATAAATGTGTTTAATCGCTTATCTTGATAAGGAAAAATTATGGATGAAATTTGAAGGGAAATAAACACATTCA